>NC_135325.1:104686764-104992181 GCF_048772815.1 Callospermophilus lateralis
GCCTTGTGCATGCAAAGTAAACACTACCAACTGAGGTATATCTCCAACCCCACAGAGGATATTTTAAGGGCAATGAAACTACTCTGTATGATACTAAAAATTGTAGATATATGTCATTATGCATTTATCAAAACCCAAGAATATCAAGAATGAACTCTAACTTAAACTGAATTTTTGGTGATAATGAGGTTTCAATGTAGTTTTATCAGTTGCAACAAATGTACTATTCGGGTGGGGGATGTTAATAATGGTTGTGCATGTGTAGGAGGAGGAGGATATATGAGAAATCTCTGAAATTTCTTTTCAGTTTTGCTGTGAATTCAAACTTGCTCTAAAAAGTAAAGTCTATTTTAAAATAACCAAAAAACTCCTCTTGAAATTGTGCATGTCACATGTTTCATTTAAAGCAATGATTGGATAAAAATTGATACCAGTAAATCATTTCAAGTGGCTATGCAGCTCCAGAATATTTTTAAAATAACATCATATATACTTTTTGCAACATACAAGTGACAAATTCAAGTTAAGTATACTGAAAAAAAAAGAAAAACTAGACAGAATGAAATGAGGGGGACTAATGATACCTGGAACTAAGGAGAGAGAGAGTGATAGAGAAGGAGACAAAGAGAAAGGAAGCAGAGAGGGAGAAACAAGAGAGTGCTTGTCATAAATACTCCTACAAAGGAAGAGCCACTGAGAAGGCTAGATACACCCAAAAGCAAAAGTAGTTTCCTCCGCCTTAAGTTTCAATTCCCAGAGGTACTAAAAAACAAAGGACTCACAGACTCCCACCCTGTCTCCAGGAGAGCGAAACTGCAATACAGCTCAGCACAGTGATTTCTGGGTGCAAATTAGCTACATAAAATTCACCCTCTGCTCCAAATTGCTAGGCTAAACTTGAGTGGCAATTCCTGAGAAATAGAGGAATTAAATGACCAAGTTAATCCACATCCACTTCTTTGGGATGTCTCAGTTTTCCACAGCTCTCAGAAAAGCTCCTCATTACTCCGCCCCTCCTCTTTAGTTGGTAGATTCCACAAACATCCAGAAAAGAAGCTGTTAATGTTTTATCATGATCAACTAGCACTCACTTCAGACTCAGCATTCACCAATCAAGCCTGGTTCTGCACACTTACTGCTGTCTGTCTATTCAGGAAGACTTTTCTTTTCAGATATTTAGAGTCCCTACTATGAGCTAGTGATAACATACTTTATCTATGGTAATTCATGGATAAATAGACATAGAACTTGCCCTCAAAGAGTTTATAACTAAAAAAGAAGATATATATAAGTTACTATATATTGCAGAACAAAATGAAATTTTAGTTTTTAATAAGACCAGACACACAGAGTTGTGTAAGCATCTAGCATCTGAAAAGATTAAGGCCAAGGGGACTTATAACGAAAATTACTACCTCATATTTACTGAGCATTTACCATGTGCCAGATTCAACAATAATCTCTTTACCTAAATCACTCTATTTAATACTCATAACCAAGTAAGATAAGTAGCATCCCATTTTACAGCTAAAAAAAGAGAAAGGTGTAAAGACGTTAAATAATGCATCCAAAATTATATAGCTATTTAAATGTCACCAAAATCTGCTCTGGTTTCAATTGTCTGTGTCCCCCAAAATTCATATATTGAAGCCTAATCCTCAAGGTGATAGTAGAAAGAGGTGGAGCCTTTGGGAGGTAATTAAGTCTTGAGGGTGCAGTCCTCATACTTGGAACTGGTGCCTCTATAACCAATGCCCAAGGAAACTTATTTGCCCTTTTCTCACTATGTGAGGATGCAGAGTGAAAGTCCCATTGATGCTCCGGAAATTGGGGCCTCACCAACATCAAATCTGCTGATGCCTTAGTCTTGAACTTCTCAGTCTCCAGAACTGTGAAAAGTTTCTGTTATTTATAAGTGACCCAGTCTATGGTATTTTTTATAGTAGCCTCAATGGGCAAAGTGACTATTCCAGGTCTTTCTGTTTCTAGAACCCAAGGCAGAGTTCAGAGGAAACTGAAATGTGGTACTATACTCATAAGGATATTAAGATAATTTCATGACTTTCAGGACTATTTAGAGCAAGGGAGACAGCACACCAAAGGAACCATGGGGCAACTAATCAAAGAAAGTGACAGGGTTATTTTGAATTGAGGGGGAGAAAAGAGTGCAGGTGAAATTTAAATGAAGCAGTGTTTTGATAGATTCAAAATAGAACATGGCTGTGTATAAAGGGGTCAACATCAGGCCTGGGCTCACAAATAGACCTGGGAGTCCTGTCTCCTTGGAAACCAAAGAATTAAGACAAATGTAGAATGCTGTACCTAAAATCCTCTTATTTGAAACTCTACAATTGGACTGGAAATCAAGGCTGTTTCTAGGCAAGAAAGGAATATTCCATTATTACTGATATGATTTCAAATATCAAAATCTGACAACCTAAGATACTAGAGAACGTGATTGTTTAGTATTATATTCTTTTTTAATTAACAAAAAGAATCTGAGTTTCTTTTTAGGCTTGAAAATGACATATCCCAACTCTACGAGGGTTAAGTGTCAAGACCACAAAAAGTGAGGAGGATTCTCTATCTGTACAGAGAGAAGAAAGAATTTGGCATTCTCAGGGAAATAAAAGAGGAGAGGCAGGGCTGAAACAAAATGAGAGGGTGCAATAGGAATGAGATGGAATAAGCCTAGGTATGGGATAATGTGACCCTGTCCAACTTACTAAGGAATGTCTATGGAGCACATGAATATAATGAGAACAGAAGAGCAAAAGCAAAAGAATCAGGGAGAAAGACAGAGGTTACGTTTCATATCAAGTGACTGTGATATCATGTGTGCCCAGGAAATAACATATGAGACTTCCCTAGAAGTTAACAAAAATTTTTGGAATGTGATTGAACTTCAACAGGTCATGAAAAAAATTCCATATCTTAGATCATAAGGGCAGGAAATTTCTAAACTGACTTGAAATATACAGGGCCAGGGGAAATCAAAGAAGTATTACTTCAATGTACAAGAAACAAATTTAGATAACATGCTCTCAAAAAGTAGACATCTGGATTCAAGTTCCACTTCTATTAGTCAGAATCTGCCAAAATCAGAAAGAGATAAGGAGAAGTTTCAATGGCCAAGGAATAAACTGTTGAGAAAGCAAGACATTAAGAATTTAAGAAAGCCAAAGCTGGTTAAGACAGCATTATTTCCACTTACATTTTCCTCAGGAAGCAAGTGTTTTCATGGGGCTCTATAACTTCAACTCTAAAGGTAAAGATAGGTCAATCAGTTATGACTGGCATAAATTGTGAATAGTTACATTATGCTGAAAATGTAGAGGAGCTAAGACTGCAGGCAGGGTAGGCCACCTGTGTGAAGTGAGACAAACATCACTGATTCATTCTCATCGCTGTGATCAAAATACCTGATACAAAAACTTAGAGGAGGAGAGATTATTTTGGTTCAAAGTTTCAGAGGATTCAGTCCATGGTCATCCAGCTCCAAGGCAGAAACATCATGGTAGAAAGGCATGGCAGAGGAAAACTCCTCAGCTCATGGCAGTAGGGAAGCAGAAAGAGAGAGAGGCAGAGATACAGACAGACAGAAAAGAGAGAAGATAAACCTTCCCGGGTCATGCCTCCAGTGACCTACTTTCTCAACTAGGTCCCACCTTCCAGTAGTCCATTCAGCTATCAGTGGATTAATTCATTAATGAGGTCAGGGTCTTCATGATCCAGTCACTGCCTAAAAGTCCCACCTCTGAACCTTACTGCATTGTGCTCCATACTTTCAACATATGAGCCTGCTGGGGGACATTCTAGATCCAAACCATACATTTTCAAATGAGAGTCTCTAAAATAAAATTGTAAAACTTGACATCTTAAGAATATACAATCTAAACATGACTAGCTGAGCATTAGAAGACAAGTGAATCTAAAATTATGGCCCTGAGCAAGGAACCATAAATGGAAAGGAATTAGGCTTCAAGACTTAGTGAGGCAAATCTGTTCTTCAGAGATATTTTATATGTCCCACATGGTAACTTTAAAATTTCTTAAACTAATTTTCCAACACTTAAAATATGGGAAACATCGTGTTTTAAGTAAAATCAAATCACCTGCTTCTTTTGAAGAATTGGCAGATATAACAAGATTTGGCCCATATTGTCAAGTGGCAAAAGCGGGTAGAAGTAGATAGGAAATGACTTCTCTGAATTCCCTGTTACTCCTGAATGTCTCATATCCATATAGTTTCACTTATTTATATTACCTGGCAGACTCCTGGAGGAATCTGTAATTCCTGACTGAAGTTCCAAAGTTCATGATGCTTTGATGAAAAATGATGAATATATCCCATCTGTTCATTCATGAACTTGATAATTGGTTTAGGGGGCTCTTTTCCAGAACATAACATTGCACCTTGTTTTTCTGGGATTTGGAAAGGGACACACTTCCCCCCACCCTAGCTCTCCTTCTTCATTCACTGTATGGTCAGTGTGGTATCTTCTGCTTGGTTATCAGCATTCATTTGTGGAGAAGGACAGTGTGACCTCTCGAGCAGGAGGACCCTTTGAGTGAAGAAAGCCGTTAGCAAATCAATCCTAAAGTGATTTATTTCCAAGCAGTAGATAGCAAGGAGGCAGTGTATATTTATCATTTGGACAAGGCCTTAATAAAGATAAATTCGGAGTTTGAGTTCCTCTAAGGAAGTGGCTTTAACTTCCGACATATGCCAAAATGCACTTCACAGCTAATTAGGTGGTATTCACATATGCCTTACAAATGGGCATAGTTAGGCAGTTGGATAGGAATGATATGCTTTTCTACATTTAGATGTGCTGTTGATGGTCTGAAAAATCAGGGCCTTTGAGACCATGGAGTAATGTCAAGAGTTAAATTCAAGGAGATCCTAGAGCCAATAATTAATGCATGTTCATTAAAAAATCTATGGCTAAATGTTGTTCACCTGCAGAAAAAAGGACAAATGAACAGAATGCCAGTCTTCCATGTGATTAATAAGATCATTATTCCTGAACTTTATTTTTATTTTCTCCAATCTGCTTTTGTAAGATCTACCTACACATACACACCCACACCCACACCCACACCCACACACACACACACATACACACATGCAAAGTTGGGGTAAAATATTGGGACTATCACTCAAACAATATTAAAAAAACTAAAACTTTGGGTTTTATGCACTAAGAAGCAGGACCTAGACTAGTATAAACCAAGCAAATCACCTTAGGCACAAAATTTGAGGAGACACTCACTCTTAAGGTCATGAAAGTGCAGGGCCAGTATGTACATTGAGTGCTCCCTTAAGTTTTGCTCTCTTGGGGCCTGACTTACATCTCCATAGTCCCAAATCTGTTGGGGATGTTTTCATTCTTGAACTGTGTTGTTCTCAGTTCTCACCAAGGGAGTAGAAAGGCCAAACAATGTGGAATACTTACCAAACCAAATGCAGACATGTGCAATAAATACTAATTAGGCCATACTGTGCAGATAATATCATAAACTCTTATATATGGTCACAGTAAAGGGAGAGATCAGTATAAATTAGTGGTGTGTCTGAATATCATTTTCTCAGTTTCAAAGCCTATTAAAAGAATTCAAGGCTAACAATACTGCCAAGGAAAGAGGATCCTTATGTGAAACACGAAGGATCCTATGTTGAACTTACATGGTTTGTGATTAGTACTTTACTTGACTATACCGTTGGGATAATAGAAAGTAAAACTCGTTTCTTCAAGTAGGCTAAGAATCTCCAAAATCTTGATAACATGAATCATTTGCTTGTGAAACCTTTCCCCATACAGATTCTAAACTAGAAAAATCAGCTTTGTCTCATTTATGAAAAATTACAAATAGTAACTATTTTCAATTAGGAGTTTCATCATTCAAGCAGCAGTGGGACAGGAGACTTCAGGTCTTCTTACTTTGCTCCATGTGACTCAGGATAGATTACAGAGTAACTTCTGTTTTAAACCCTAGCCTACTTCATCTCCTCTCTCTTCTTCTACTCCAAGCACCAAGTCCAAAACACGACTGCATATGGCAGGACTGAGAAAAAAACAGCTTAAAACAGTGCCAAGATAACAAAAAGTCATGCTCATCCAGCTTTAACTGGTACCCAACTTGAGACTTTCCAAAGGGAAGATCATTGAATACTTCCAGGAGGAGGAAAAAGCCACCTCTTCAACAAAATTGATCAAATTGGCTCACAAAGCTTTGTGGGCACAAAATCACTCTTGTTAAACAGAGAGGCTCTCTGGAAATGAATTCTAAACACAGGGATTAGCATTTCCTTTGAAATGGTCACAGCACATGGAGAGGGAAAGTCCTTGATAAAATGTGGTTTCCATTTGCTGAATTCCACTTAGCTCAGCTCAGCTCCTGGCAAGTTCTCCCTTAGTCTGCCTGGATGAGCTATGTGAGAGTGGGGTTTTCAATAGACCATTTTCAAACAAGTAATTACAGTAAGCATAGTCTGGAAACTAGCATAAGCAGTGTTGCCTTTCTAAAGTTTATACTAAACGTTCTGAATTAGTAGAAGCCACTCATCAATTATCAAATAGTTATTAAGTACCAATGGGAGCACAAGGCTCTATTCTTAGTGCTGGAGGGAGGCGAGCTAGGAACGACAGATGCCAAAGAGCCAGAGTCTGCTATAGGAGTTATCTGTCTAGTAAGAAGGTAAATATATGCATACAAATAGCCAATATGGAGTAGAAAATGTTACACTTCACAAGAACAGAAAATGGGCTAGAAGATTCAAAGTATAGTCTGAATACCAGTACATGGGTATCACCAGGGAGTTGGTTAGAAATGCAGAATCTCAGGCCCCAGTCCTGATAAACTGATTCAGGTACTATAGTTTTATAAGATTCATAGGTGATTCTTTTTAGTTTGAGAATCCCCTAGAATACTAGAGGATGGAGAAATTGCTTCTAGCTGAGGGGTCAACAAAGGCCTAAAGAAGATAGCTCATGAACCAGATTTCCACAATGTGGAATAAACATCTAGATGGCCACCAAAAATTGCCCTCTGCTTCTTCCATACATGCGGCTAAACTACATTTCATAGCCTCCCTTGATGTGAATGAGTGACTAATTTCTAATGGAATATGAGAAGTAGCATGTGTCACTTCCTATATTCTCATGTTAAGTTTCTCTCCTAAAAAAAAAATCTAATGTGGAGCTTTGAACTCTCAGAAGTAGAACTAATGATAGAATATCTAGTGTAGAGTAAAATTGGTCACTCCAAACAAACATAGTAAACCATCATAGGTCTTAGAATGTGGGCCAAAAAAAAAAAAAGACAAAATATAAATATAGGAAAAGTTTCATAATAAAAAAGCAATTATTATGTACTTAGTATACTTAAATATACTTATCTTTATTAGCATTTCTGAAAGATAAACTTTTTAAAAGTGAAGATTTATAAATGAAATATTATCTTTCCAATGAGTTACTCTCATTTCCAAGCTGCTTTCTTTTTGAGTAATTGTCTATAGTAAATGTCTGACCACCTTGGTTGTTTAGCCCCAGATTCTATCATATCCCTAAAAGCATGAGAAAAAATTCAGTACATGCTTTATTAAAATTGTGTTTATATTTTACATTTAAAAATACTTCTGTACTTTTGCTTGTCAAACAATTTATATTTTTGCTATGGGGCATATTTTAAAGAATGGCTCAGCAATGCTAAAAAATAAATAAGTTAAATGATAAATATACTCCAAGCTGGTTACTGGCTTGAATTCCAGGATTATAACAAGATCCAACTGAAGCACTCCTGAGGGTGTGAGCACACAAATATTGAACTTGAAAATTACAAGCTTCAAGAGTGTAGAGAGTGCACTAAAAAAGTTGATTGAAATCAATTATCCTCCTGAAAATTGGGAGGTGTTCAGAGAACAATTAGGAAGAGTCCAATCCATTTTCATTAATACAGAGTGGGTCCCCAAATGACAGAGATATCTGCTGTGATTAACAAAGAAGTTTTTTTTTTTTTTTTTTAAGATAGCCTCATAGAAGACAGAGGCGTGGGAAAGGCTTAGAGAGCACAACAGACAGTAGCATTCTTATATTAGAAAGAAGCTGCAATGTATTTAATGGTGAAATGTATATATTAGTACAGTCATGAGCTGCATGACATTGTGGTCAAAAACAGACCCTATACACAATGATAGATACCATATAGCCTATAGGTATACAGTAGAATATCCATCTAGGATTGTTTAAGTACATTCTAAGAGGTTCCTACAATCACAAAAGTGCCTAATGACACATTTCCCACAATATAACCCCATCACAAAGTAACACATAGGAGGGGAAATCAAGGGCTTCAAGTATAAACACAGAGAGGAAGTGAAGAAGCCCCATTTCCTCCTGTGAATGCCTATTTGTGTTATTTTTTTTAATTAGAGCTTTATAGTTATACTTAGTAGTTGGGTTTATACCAACAAACTCATAGATGCATGGAATTCAATTTCAGTTCATGATTCTCCCTCTTCCCTCCTCTCCCATTCTACTTCCTCTACTCTAATAGACTTCTATTTGCTCATCTATTTATTTCTATTAGAGTGTTTCTTTTTACTTAATATAAAGGCAAAATTCCCTGTGGTATATTTATGTATGCACATAACATGATTTTTATGAATTTATTCTGCATTTCCTCTCCTTACCCACCCCTCCGCTCTGCCTCTTGATCTCCTTTTATATTACTGATCTTCCCTTTACCTTTATGGTATCTGATTCTTCCCTACCCTTTTCTTTTATTTTACTCTAGCTTCCACATATGAGATAAAATATTTAACCTTTGGATTTCCGAGTTTGGCTTATTTAACTTAGCATGATATTCTCCTTTCCATCCATTTACTGTTTCATGCCATAATTTCATCCTTCTTTATGGCTGAGAACTCCAGTGTGTGTGTGTGTGTGTGTGTGTGTGTGTGTGTGTGTGTGTGTACGTACACACATATAGACCAAAATTTCTTAATCCATTCATCTATTGATGGGCACCTGGGTTGATTCCATAATTTGGTTATTAGGAATTGTGCTGCTATAAATATCAAGATGGCTGCATTGCTATAATATACCAATTTTAGATCTTTGGAGAAAATACCAAGGAGTAGAATAAGTGCATCATATGGTGGTTCCATCCCTAGGTTTTTGAGGAATCTCCATATATGAATGCCTATTTGATAACTTGATAGTTGTCTTACTCCATTCAGGCTGCCATAACAAAATATCATAGACTTAATGTCTTATAAAAATAGAAATTTCTCATAGCTCTGGATGTTGGGAAATCTGAGATCAAAGTAACAGCAGATAGTGTCTAGTAAGGGCCTATTTTCTGATTCATAGGTTTCATGTGTCCTCATGTAGAAGGGGTGAATCTTTGGGGTCTCTTTTATGAGGACACTAATCCCATTCAAGAATGCTCCACCCTCATTAACTAATCACCTCCCAAAGACCATACTTTCTAATACCATTACCTTAAAGGTTAGGAATTTAACATATAAACTTGGGGGAGAAGGACAGAAACCTTCATACATAACAATAATATTCCATGTGGTAGGTCAGGGCTTAAATATAGGCAAAGAAGGATGGCAGCTGCCTATGAGCATGGCCCTAGCTACAAAGTGGTCTCCCTTGTTTTATTGTCCTGACAGTCTCAGAATTTGCTTTCAGCCTTAAAATGTGAACTCAGGCTACTAATCAAAGACCTATCACTGATATTCTGAGTGACCTTGAGTAAATCCTCAACTTCTGTGTAAAATGGTGATTTTCGTGTCCTGTCCTCAAGAAGCTATTTAGTACTCAAATGTGACTCTGTGTATGAAAGTTGATCATGGCTGTACGATGTATTATTCATTAAAAGCTTCCTCTGTGCCAGGGAACATAATAACAATCTTCATTAATGATTTACTCCTCACAACTACCATGTGGACATGGGTCCTATTATTATCCCATCATACAGGTAAGGAGACTGAGCCTCAGAGAATTTAACATGCTCATGATCACAAAGCTAGTAAATGGCAGAGCCATAATGTGAGGCCAGACATTTTGATTCCAGAGTCTCTGTTCTAAAACACTGCATTCATCTAACTGCTGCCATTAATATCAGAATTTTGCACAGCCTTTTACCTTCTGCAAGCTCTTACTCCTCCTTTAAGTTCCTCTGTATTTTATAGAATATTGTGTACTTTTGTATACTTTCTCATTTAACCAATGCAACAATCCTGTAAGATAGAAAGATCATCCCCAGTTTCATAGAAGGGAAACCAGATTCAAGCAGAGGGACTTAATCAAAGTTAAACAGCTACCATGTCTTCAGTGTTCTTCCTAATATGCTGCCTGACCAAAATTGATCAGGCAGCATATACGTATCTGATACATGGATATCAGAAAGTACTTCTTTTGTCAGCTGACACATGAATCCTATTTTCTGAAAATATATACTTTAAATATTATTAAGTTCCGTAGAATTTAGGAACAGCAAGGGTTCCGAGATGTCAGAGCACAAGACAAATATAAAGATCAGAGCCCAGAAATAAACTTGAGAGGTACTAGAATGAGGGCTCTGGGCATCCAAATGCATTTACCAATGACAATCCTAGAAGCAGGTTGTAGCTCTAAGCCATTTTTATAGACTGTACCTCATAAGCTCTTCAATGGTAAATCCATATTCAAGTATTATGCATTAGTCTGCCAAGCACAGTTTACAAAAGGACTCATCTGAGATCTTTGAACTGCAAAGAGTAATTTATTTGAATGCAGAATTCAATATCAGTCAATGAATGAAGGTCAGGATTAGGTAACCTTTCTTCAGCAGACTTCAAGTCAACTCTGAATCTCAGCCATCTCACTCTCCCCGCCCTCCCTCAAAAGGCAAGTGAAGTACACATATAAGACTGAGAAATAGGAGGACCTTTCTTGGAGCATGCCTTAATTCCCCTTCAGGCTCACTGCTCTCCAGATGCCCAGCACCCTCTTGCAGCCTCCCAGTGCTGTATACCATCTGGTGTTGCTCTCCCTGCAGTATCTCATGTCTCTCACCTAAGCTTCTCTATTTAAGTGACCCCTTTCCTTAGCATATCACATGGGATTTTGACTGGCTCTGAGAAATTAACTACTTCTAAATTGTATCAACTAACAGTGAATTTTGTTATTCAGCACCACTCCTATAACAGAAGGCAGCATGGTATAGCAAACAAAAACTGGTATAAAACTCTACCAGATTGTAAGTCAGAAAAACAATGTCCTAGTTCAAGGACTCTACAGTTGGTCTATGTGATTAAATTTCTTTAGGCATAAATTTCTTAATTTTGACCAGAATCTGTTACCCATTTGTGTATTACCAGTATTCCCCTGCATGCCCCATGGTCTGTCCCTGGCTGCCCCAAAGTGAAGAGGAATTATTTTGGATTTCTATATGTTTTTCTACAAAACAGAACTGGATTTGCTTATGTTTATACACAACCAACTCATTGCTCTCCAGGAGAGATTTTCTTTTTTTCTTAGTTGAATCCATCTCTGTAGTTAGGAGAATGAATGTTAAACAGAATGTTCCAAGCATTCTTAGAGCATTTTAACTTAAATTTCAATCTTATAAAGTCTTAGATGCAAAATAAGAGTTTGGAAATTGATTCTATAGGGCAATAGGGAATCATGGAAGATTTCTGAGCAAAGGAGTGATAAATAAGTTTGTGTTTGTAATATTTAATACTTAAATGATCACTCTATATGCTTAACATCCATGCTAAGATATATATATCTTCACTTAATCCTTACAATAAACCTGTGAGCTAGATATTTCATCCACTCTTACAGAAGTTGAGGCACAGATATGTTACAGAACTTGAAAAATAACTCAAGTCTGCCTGCTTTCAAAGCCTATATTTTCACCATGATGCTAAACAGAGAAAAAACATCCACCTGAGATTCAAACTCAAGGTGAATCAAGAGGAAAACAAAATGCTTCCATCCCATGCCACCGCTACCTCCACCCCATCCCCAATTGGCAGATGCCAACCATTTCATGTGCAAATTTATTCCTTTAACTCAGTCAATTGCCCTCCTACACACTGCCTCTTAGAGGTGTAGTGTTATTTTTCCACTTATGATGAAACATTTCCTCTCTGCCCTCCTGAAGCAGGATTTGACTAAAGTAAGACAGAAGAAATCTTAGTGTTCATGGGTTCTACAAGGGATTGAAAAAAGAAAGGGACAAATCATTGATGGAATAAAAAGGAGTCAGAACAGGAAACCAATGAAGATGAAGGAGTGCCAAAAATAAATATTTGAGTTCATAGTTTTGCCAAGGATTGGTTTGTATATTATAGAAAGGAAAGTATAAAACAAGCTGAGCAATGTTCTTTCTGACACTTAGAATTAAAAAGACAGTGAATGTTCCTTGATACTACAACCTATGCAAACTAATTAATTCAAAGACTCAACTTAAAAAATTTAGTTGTTGGTGGACCTTTATTTTATTCATTTATTTATATGTGGTGCTGAGAATTGATCCCAGTGCCTCACACATGCTAGGCAAGTGCTCTACCACTGAGCCACAACCCCAGTCTTCAATTTTAATAATAAACAAAAATTGGCTCAACTAGCCAAGAAGATGGGTTTCTCAAAATGTTTACCTCAGCTCACAGCAGTTCCAGGTTTTCTGTTCTTATTTCTTCCTCCAGACCTTATTCTTGGCTCATCTATTTACCACAGCATCTTCTGTGTCACAAGAACCAACTGTTGCTTGTCTCCTGATTTTGTCTTTTTTGAAGAAGACAGTGATTACTCCTGATCCTAAGTAAAAGTGGCAGCCAGGGCTATGTAGTCCTAGAGGTGCCTCACCTATCCAGTGAAACCACAGTCTTATAGCTAAGACCCAGCTGAGCACAGAACCCCAGAGGGCAGAGAAATGACTGTCAAATATATGTGTGTATAAGAGAGAGATAAACAGCATCCAAAGACTCATTCATCACAAAGCAAACAAAGACTCTGATGCACATAAGCAGAGAAAACTCCATGACATTTTTGACTTGCCTTAGAGGCTGGATCTTACACACACTCTGGACTCCAGCAGAGTTCAGTGAAATTTCCTCTTACAGGTCTAAATTCAAAAAACTGTTTTGATCTCTTACTATTTACCAAGTAGACACTGATAGAGGCATGTGACCACAGAGATAAAGAACCCCCAATACGCACACATGAGTGCCCATGCTCTAATTCATACATATTGTTCTTATTGGACTCACTACATCCTCCCAAATCAAAAGGAAAAATCCCTGAGGACAGGGAGTATGCTTGTATCTCCAGTATCTATTACAATGCCTAGACTATTGTAAAAATAGTATAGGCAAGCTAACAAGCAGGATTATAAAGAAAGTGAATCCCACTTTTTCACTGACTCCAGAGACTGGTGTCTATTCCTAATAGATCTTCAATGATCAATAGTTGCGAACACTTTAATGATGAGTCCTCTCAATCAATGGTTTATGATAGGTTAACTAAGCATAACAGAACTAGGTAGGCAACTTCAATTTTTAAAAAATTTTTTAAAAATATTTTTTAGATGTTGATGGATCTTTTACTTTATTTATTTATATGCAGTGCTGAGGATTGAACCCAGTGCCTCATTCATGCTAGGCAAGTGCTCTACCACTGAGCCACAACCTCAGACCAGCACCTTCAATTTTAAGGAGCCATTTCATAGTGGAAAAAATAACCACCCGAATTTTATAGTTGATCTTTTTGGTGAGTTTGACATGCCTGGGCTTCCTAAGCAGAACCACCTGCAGCAGCAATTTTTTCCAGCCCTTCTTCCATAAAGCAACTTCCCTAATTTAAATACACCCCTGTAAGGAAAAAACATGTTCCCTCTCAGCAATTGTCTAGTGAACCCACAGCTGCTGCCTATTGTTAGGAACAACTTGAAGCAATCAGGCATTCTTTGTATCAGCTGATAAATGAGGAAATCATACAGCCACCATGGCTAACTGCTTCACACCTGTGCTTTCAAGGGTAGCAACAGCACTAAGCATCTTGTGACTAAATCTGGAAAACTGTCTACTTCAACCAAAGTCACTTTCAGTGTTTCAGGTAAGCATAAACTTCACCAGCTACATGATTTGAAATGTATATACATGTCCCTTCTTCCTGTTGATCTTTCAAGTTTAAGCTCACCTGGTACAGGACTTCCAGATCATGGCTACATACAGAGATCCCAGGCATAGATTACAGTAGTCCATTTGAAAATTAGCAGATAAGACCTCCCTAAGTACAGAGAGACTTCAGAGAGAAACTGGTATTCAACCCAGCACTGGACCTTGTTTTCTAAGTAATAATGTCAGTACGATATTTCATGCTTACTATATGTTAGGCACTGTTTTAAAACCATTGTCTCACTTTTTTTGCAAGTAAAAGAGCCAAGGAAGATATGTTAAGTAACCTATGCAAGATTCCACAGCTAAATAAATGTGTGTTCAACTTCATGCGTTTTTCAAAATTTATTCACCAACTCACTATGCTTAAGAAAAATATTCATTTTAAATGAATTATCATAATTTGTTGATTTAAAACCAAAACTGCCACAGTCTGGCTGGGCACAAAATCACGAGCCACTCACAGCTTTGTAGATTCAAACAGCAATTCTTTATTCCCAATCTCACACCGGCCCTCTACAAACACGTTCTGGGGACAATCCACGTTCTCTGCCCAAATACTCTCTGAATCCCGCGAGAACTCAACGGGAACTCAAGGAGTGGGCATGCCTAAGGCGCAGGATATGCCCTATTCCCAGCAGGGTACACCTTAAACCTGGAACCGCCCTAAACCCAAGGAGCGGGATACTCCCTAAATCCAAGGAGAGCCTAAAACCCTGATCCGCCCTAAACCCGGATCCGCCCTGGTCCTTGAGCAAGGTCACCTTACATGCAATGTCACTGCAAAATGTCTAAGGCAAGTTCATTTTACCCCATTTAAGCAACATGGGGTACGCTGGCAAGGAAATTGTCATACCTACTTGGCTAATGGCTCTCAGCACAAAACAACCTTTTAATTAGTATCGTTTTTATTCTTTACCTTTACCATAGTACTTAGTTTGCTTTAGTCAAATGATAATGTGTGTGCTCAAAATCCTAAGGCAAGGCCAATTGTCAAGAATCATTCCAAATCTCTGCTCATGTTCTTTTCTCAACTCCTGTCTTTACCTGCCAAAATCCTATACACGTTCAAGGTCTACTTCAAATACTCTCTTTTCTCTGAAAGTTCCTAATTACCCAGCTAGATAAAATCTCTTTTTTCCTCATATCTGTTACAGTCAAGCTTTTAGTAGATATTGGGGTGATTATTTTGTCCTCCTCTACTATTCAATCCTAAGTTTTGTAGAGGCAGAAATTAAGAAATACTCATGATTGAGTCCTCTGTGTGGCCTAACATGGTACCTTGAAAATACTGAATATGGAATATATGTTTACTGAATTTGCAGTTGTGAACTACACATACATGTTACTATGAAACAAGAAGGAAAGAACGGGGAGATGGTGAATAAATATAAGTAGAAGACAGATCAAAATTGTAAGAGCATAAGAAATCAGTCAGAAGGAAATATGTATGACTCCCAAAAGTTTGCATGGCAAAGGAAGCTGGTAGGGGTGTAAGTCATGTTATATGAGAAAATACCAGGATAAAACCCAAAAGATCATAAAGAGCATACCATAGAATTGCTAACATCCCTATCTCAGGGAAATCCAGCATGATAGTCAATATGATAAAACAATTTAGATTGGTAAATAGCAGAACATAAAGTTAAGAATAATCAACTATTAGGAAGAGAATAACCAAATCCATATAAAAAGTTTATCTAACATAGTATGAGAAGTAATCAGCTGCATTAACATCAAATTATTTCAGCAGAAATTTGGAAGAAGAAAATAATTTGCAGAAATTTAACCTCATTGGCTCTCTCTTCCATGATAGAAGAGGAGTAGCTTCATTTTGTACTGCACTAACAAGTTTTTTGGATCAGTCACATTTTCAGATTCCTTTAGTCATCCTGTTACTCTTTTGGAGGAATCCACATTGAGCAGTTAGCAGACTAGGCCACCCAAGTTTTATTTAGGTCTTTAAAACATGTCTATAAAACCCTCTTAAAATGTGATAACAAAAGGGTCTAATCAGTAGAAAAGTTTCACCTTTAGAATAATGCTTTGTGAAGGAACCTGAATTACAGTTTTAGTCCTTACCCCATTTCTTATGGGTGGGTTCAGCCCAAAATACAATCACATATGCCAGCTCACCAGTCAGTACTAGACTGTGATAGACTTCACCCCTGCTGGGAATGAAATTTTACTGTTGTTGTTATTTCTTAGTTCATCTGTTTTTCTTCATGTTATTTTACACTGTCCTGTAGTTTAATGTAATCAACTGAAAAGGTTGTTTTCACTTGAATACTCTGGTCTTCCTACATGTTTTTAAATTGCCTTTTCTTATGCAAAATAATATTAATATTGGTTGGTATTTTATTTACATGGCAAAAATATTGGCAATCTAATATTCAAGTATATTCCAGTACTAATATATACACATACACATAATTTTTTCTTTTTTTAACAAGGCTGCAATTCTCTGCTCAGAAAGATGTTGATAGCATTAATGAGTGTATGAAAGAATCAAAACAAACTAATTCCAATTAACAGTCAAATTCAGCACTGTTATCCTGCTGTGGTAGGCAGCCATTTTCTTGAAGAAAAGAAAAATAAACAAGTAAATTGCATTTAGTTTAGTTACACAATGTTATGAGTTTCTTGTAAGAGTCTACCTTAGGAAAATCTAGGAATTAATATTAAAGTAAGGATTCTATTAAGATGCACCATTTATAATAATTCCATTTAATGTACAAAGTGTTTAAATAATGTTCCTGAACATTCCAAACAGAAATACATTCATATATTTACCCTTGAATCAGGCACTCCCATATTGCAGCATATTTGTATTTATAGATTTTTTTTCCTTGGAACTCAGCCTCACAGACACTTCAGTGTAGTCTCTCTCCATCCTTTTGCGGCTTCCTGGTGGAGATGACATTTGCTCAGCTAGAGAATAGACACTTTCTAGCTCAGTTGCTCATCACACTGATACCCCAAGGTCTGGCTGATTGGCTGTCAGAGAACTCCAGCTGTTTAGCTGCCGTGATGTGTCTTTCAAAGGAAAAGACATTTCCTGGAACATCAACAGCTTGTTAAGAACTGGGGAGTGCAGGAGAGAGAATTTGAAAATTTGGAGGAACTGAGTGGTTTGATTTTGGAGGAGGTGTGAAGATGAAACAGAGAAATGGCTGAAGGGGAGGCTGCTTCCCCCTATCTGCATGTGAAAGACTCATTTTCAGATCTAACTTTACAATTTATGATGAGCAACCTTCCATAGCTTAGAAGGTCAAGAGCTGGTAGGAGGAGCAAAGTCTGACTATTACCCACCCTAGAGGTGTACAGGTCATATGAGGATGTAAAACTCGTCAAATAATCTGGAAAACTCCTCATGAAATTGTCAGCAATTTCACTTCGATCTGATTTTTTGTGTGTGTGTCCCTTGATTTCCTCTTCTGAAAATTGTACACATAGAATAATCTCAGGCATGATTATAAGATCCAGCAAGCAAAAGCTGACCAAAGATACCTAGGTTCTAAAAGTCCCTTTGGGAAGCCACGTTGGTAGCCAGAGCACGCAAAAGGGAGGAGCACAGTGCTAACAAGGCCATGCTTGCCAATTTGAAGCCCATGTGGGCCAATTAACTCTGCTTTCTTCCACAGTCATCGACTGACCCGTGAACTCTGGCCAGTCATCTCACAGATCTGTGCTATTGGTCACTGGGGTCACCAAGAGATGTTGTATGGTTGGCTTAGTGAAAACTAACTAGCAGAGACATGTCTCCAAGTGTCACTTCTACATATGAGAGGCAGCTGAGCAACTTGTCAGGGCACCAACTACTATTTATTGGCCTACTGGAATCTCTCTGCCACCTATGCTTCCCACTCTTAAAGCTCTTATCATTCTGTTATCATTGCCTATTATCTTATTTCTCTCTCTAAATCATGAGTTCTTTGAGAACCAATATTGTTTTAAGCAAAGTACTATATCTTACTCAACTCTGTAACCTTGGCACCTTACAAAGTATTGATACATAGTAAGAGCTCAATAAATTTTTGGTAAATTGTAGAAGGCCTTGTTTCAGCAATCTCAACCATGATTTAAAAACAATTTAGTGGGTTGCCAATTTCACCATAAAATTCCAAAACATACCCTAAAATAAAAATGCATATAACTCACTTCACAAATGTTAATGGATAAATACCTTTGCAAAAATATTACCCATGTGCCAAGGGGCAGGCATGGAGAATAACAAATAAGTATTCCAGGGTAGCATTAGCCTCTAACAGATATTTAAGCAGTGGCCTAACCCTGACTTGTTCAGTTGCATAGGCAACAAAGCAAAGACTTTTTAAAGAAAAAATAAAATGCCTTATCTGAGTTTACATGAAGAATCACGACTTTGGAATATAACTTCTTAGAGGGTGAAGATGGTGCTTTGTCAACAGACCATAATCATCAAATGCACTAGGGAAGATAGGCAGACTCTTTGAGGTTTTACTCCAATAATCATCGTGCCATACTCTATCACTTTGCCTCCCTGTGCCTTTGCCTAAAACATATTATCCTGTATTCATGACTGCCCACACCTGTCAGAATTTTTCCATTAGTTATATAATGCTTAACTCATGTTACCAGTTCTAGAAAATCTTCCCTGAGCATCATTCCCAAGATAGATTCAGTACTCCTGCTCTATATTTCCACAGTATTCCATAACTTCTTTTTTATTAGAACCATTATATTACAATTTTCCATTTATCTGTTTACCTCCTCTGATAGACTGTGAGATTGTTGAGGAAAAAAATCAAATACAGTAGGTCTGAGGTGGAAGGATGCTTATAATCAAGGAAGTTTTGGAAATGTTCTCCTAATTCATTATTCTAACTATCCTAAGAGAATACTCAATACAAAACAATACCACCAAAGGGACATTGGGAAGATGGTGGAATAGAGTGTCATTTCCCTGGTGAATCCATGGTGTAAACCAAGAAAAGCAACTTTTAAACAAGGTGGGTGAATGATCAAGAATTGGGAGGGGGAGGCTTTACTGGAATTTAATACTGGATACTCAAAAAAGATTAAGGACTCATCAGGAGATCTTACATAATAAGGGGGGAAAGATCCTCAGCCTCATAAGTGCAACAGTGGCTAGAAGCACAAACCAGAATAGTCCCTACAGGAATACAGTAAAGGAATAATGGAATTAAAGGAACCCCCATTCACAGGGAGACTGAGGCATGTCAGGGTGCAGAGAGCTTAGAGATCAGAGATGTTGCTAAAGACAGAAAGCTGTGCTGCACAGTACCCTATATGGGGGTGGGGGAAGCTGCCATCTCTCTCAGCCAGATGCACAGAGCATAGTGAAAGGAACCATTTTGCAGCCATGATGGGATGGGGAGCTGGCATCTCGGGGAGCTGATTACTGACCCAAATCTGGCCTAAAAATGCTGGAAAAACACATGCTGCATGATAGAGAGTGTGCCTAAGTGACCAGAAAAAATCAAGCATGCAGAGACGTTTACTCTAGGGAATATTGGTTGCAGAAACCTACCTAGTTTCCCCATCCCCCTCCAATCCAGCTGCTTGCAGGCCTGGCCAGGAGAGAAGTGCCTGGCTTGAAAGTCAAAAGGAGAGATCAAGTTTGGAGTCTGAATCAGAGACCAGGAATCATGGTATCCACAGGCAAAGTAGTAGGCCAAAAAGAGTGGAACCCGAAGCAGATTCCTGGGGTGCAGTCTTCCAACATGGTCTGGCAATTGCTGAGCACTGACTTAAAATCTCCAGACCAATAGGCACCCAGTGAAGAGACAGGAGCAGACCTAAGCCTATACCCTACCTCCAGGAGTTCCACCTCCACGACTAACCATCTTATCCTAGCAACCCCAACCATCCTGAGGTAGAGATATCATCAAACTCCAGACAACCCAACCTAACTTCTGAGAAGGGAAGGTGAGAAACTTTTGAACGCCAACAGAAATAATTGTTCAATTTTTCATTGAGATCTCTTTTTTCTTTTCTATTCTTCTCTCACATTTCTACCATTTTTTAAACCAAGTTTTTTCATGCATCAGTATATTGAGGAGTGGGAAATCTGAATAGTATATTTTAGTTTGTTGAGTATACTTTTATTTTTTACTTTTTTTCTTTTTCATTTCTTTTTTTTTTCTCAATTTTTATTTATTTTTCCTCTCATTTCTCTGTTGCCCTGGATTCTCTTTCTCTCTTTTCTCCTACAAACAGCCAATCTCTACTAATTCCTCTTTCATTCTTCCTATGATTTTTTATTTCTGTCTTCTTTCCTCCTTCCTCATGAACATCATATTCTAAACCAATTCTATTCTCTCTTTGTCCACCATTTGAAATTGTGCAAACTTATGTTTATTTTATAGACAATAATTGAATAAATCATTTATGTTTGATGCAACAAAACTGTAAACATCTTAGTAGGAGCTATTTGGTTTAAGGCTATATGTTTTTTGCATTGGGTGCTGTTATTATTTGTCTCCCCCATAAAGGTGAGGTACTGGAAACCTTCAAGAGCACTATAAATCTACAGGGTAGAAACTGAACTGCCTCAGATCCACACTGCTATAGGGGCAGACACACAAACAACATAAAAAACCAAGGGAACAAAATGTCCCAATCAAACCAAGATGCTCCAATAATGGAATCCATTGACATCACAGTAGAAAAAATGTCAGAGAACAGGTTTAGAATATACATAGCTAAACTGACCTGTGACATAAAGGTTGATGTATGGAGTGAAATCAGAGATAAATTTCAGGAGGGAAGATCACTTCAATAAAGAGAGATTCTGAAAAGAAATCAAGCAGAAATCCTCAAAATGAAGGAATTAATAAATCAAATTAAAAATTCAAATAAAAGTATCACCAACAAACTAGACCACTTGAAACACAGAACCTCAGGTAATGAAGACAAAATATATAATCTTGAAAATAACGTTGACCACACAGAGATGATGGTAACAAACCATGTACAGAACTTCCAAGAATTATGGGATAACATGAAGAGACCAAATTTAAGATTTACTGGGGAGAAGGGGGCTGGAACTCTACCTCAGTGACAGAGTGCTTACCTAGCATGTGTGAGGCACTGGGTTCTATTCTTAGCACCACATAAAAATAAACAAATAAAATACAAGCATGCAGTCAATCTACAACAACCATTTTTTTAAAATAAAAGATTTATCAGGATAAATGAAGGCATGGAGAAACAAAGCAAAGTAAAACACAATCTTTTCAATGAAATAATATCAGAAAATTTCTCAAACCTAAAATACAAGAGGTTTACAGGACACTAAATGTACAAAATTAAAACAGACTCACACCAAGGTACATTATAATGAAAAGGCCTAATATAAATAATAAGGATAGAATTTTAATGGCTGTGAGAGAAAAATATTAGATTACATATAGATGGAAATCAATCTGGATCTCAGAAAATGACCCTCAAAACTAGGGATATCCAGGAATAATATATACTAAATTGTGAACGAAAATGGATGCCAACAAAGAATTCTATATCCAGAAAAATTAAGCTTCAGATTTGAAGATGAAAGAAAAACTCTCTATGATACACAAAAGTTAAAATATTCACAACTGGAAACCCTGCTCTAGAGAACATTCTCAACAAAGTATTCTATGAAGATGAAATGAAAAAAAAAAAAAGTAAAAACCAGCAAAGGGTGGTACTACACTAAAGGAATAGTTAATCAAAGAAGAAACTAAATCTAATTAAAAAACTAGAAATAAACCAAAATGACCAGGAATACAAATCATATCTCAACAATGACCTTGAATGTCAGTGGCCTAACCTCATCAATCAAAAGAAATAGACTGGCAGGTTAGAATAAAAAAAAAAGACCCAACAATATGCTATCTCCAAGAGATGCACCTCATAGGTAAAGACATCCACAGACTGAAGGTAAAAGGATGGGGAAAAATATCACTCACATGGATCTCATAAACAAGCAGGGGTTTCTAACCTCATATCAGATAATGTGTACTTCAATCCAAAGTTAATTGGAAGGGTCAAAGAGGGACATTTCATACTATTTAATATATTATACATAAAGAAGATATAACAATCATAAATATTTATGCCCCCCAAAATTGAGCATCTATGTACATCAAACAAACCCTTCTCAATTTGAAGAATCAAATAAACCACAACACAATAATACTGGGTGACTTCAATACACCTCTATCACTACTGGATAGATAATCCAAACAAAAACTAAAAAAGAAACTATGGAACTAAATAATACAATCAATAATTTAGACTTAACAGACATACATAGACCATTTTATCCATCAATGAGCAAATCTGCTTCTTCTCAGCAGCACACGGATCCTTCTCTAAAATAGGCATTTGACTCAGCTATTCCTCTTCTCAGACTATACCCAAAGGACCTAAAACAGCTTACTACAGGGACACAACCACATCATTGTTTATAGCAGTACAACTCAGAATAGCTAAACTGTGGAGCCAACCTAGATGTTCTTCAGTGGATGAATGGATTTAAAAAAGTATATAAAGAATTTACACACAATGGAATATTACTCAGCACTAAAAAAAGAACAAGCTCATGACATTCGGAGGTAAAGGGATGGCGTTAGACAAGATTATGCTAATGAAGTTAGCCAATCCCAAAAAAACAAATGCTGAATGTTTTCTCTGATATAAGGGGGGTGACTCAAAATGGTGTAGGGAGGAAGAGCATGGGAGGAAGATTATTTCTAGATAGAGAAGAGGGGTGGGAGGGAAAGGGAGGGGGAAGGGGAATATCAAGGATGGTGGAAGTGATGGTCATCATTATACAAAATACATGTATGAAGATTTGAATTTGGTGTCAACATACCTTACATACAAACAGAGATATGATAAATTGTGGTATATATGTGTATTAAGAATTGTAATGTTGGGCTGGGGATGTGGCTCAAGTGGTAGCGCGCTCACCTGGCATGCGTGCAGCCCGGGTTAGATCCTCAGCACCTCATACAAACAAGGATGTTGTGTCCACTGAAAACTAAAAAATAATAAATATTAAAAATTCTCTCTCTCTTTAAAAAAAAAGAATAGTAATGAAAAAAAAGAGAGAGTACACGTATAATGGCATAATTTGGCGTGAACATACTTTGTATACAGAGTTACAAAAACTTGTGCTGTTAATGGGTGATAATGAGTGTAATGCATTCCACTATTGTCATGTATGTAAAAATAAATAAATAAATAGGACAAGAATCATGTGATTATATCAATTGATGCAGAGAAAGCATTTGACAAAATAAAGCACTCTTTCATGTTCAAAACATTAACAAAACTAGGGAGAGTAGGAGTAAACCTCAACATTTTAAAAGCTTTATATGCTAAACCTAAGGCCAACATCATTCTAAATGGAGAAAAATTGAAAGGATTCCCTCTAAGAGTGGGAACAAGACAAGAATACTCTCTTTCACCACTTTAATTCAACATTGTCCTTGAAACTCTAGCCAGAACAATTAGACACACAAAAGAATTTTAAGGATTGTAAATAGGAAAATAAGAACTCAAACTATTACTATTTCTGACAACATGATTCTATATCTAGAAGATCCAAAAATTCCACCAGAAAACTTCTAAAACTAATAAATGAATTCAGCAAAGTATCCCCAGCCCAGCTATGATCACTCTTATCCAAGTATATGTGTGTATATATACTTTCATGTCTCTAGGGTTGGGCATATAACTAAGAATGAAATTGCTTGGCCATAGGGTATTTATGTTTAGTCTTATAAGAAATTGCCAGGCCCTTTCCTCAAAGTAGTTGTACAGTTTTAACACTCCCATCAGCAACATTTGACCATTTCAATTCATCTATATTCTCATCACTTGGGTTTTGTTGGTCTTTTAAATTTTTGTCATAGCAGTAGGTGATGATAGCATCATATTTTCCAATTTGTATATATTTTAAATTTCAAAGGTAATGCTTATTTTCCTTCTCACACTTCATATATGCATAGTATATTTATTTTAAAAAATCATAGCTGGGCACAGTGGCACAAGCCTATTGTTCCAATTATCCAGGAGGCTAAAGCAGGAGGATGTGAAATTCAAGGACAGCCTGAATAACTTAGTGATACTGTTTCAAAATTTTAAAAAAGAAAAAGTAAGTAAAAAGGTCAGGAGATATAGTTCAGTGGCAGAGCATTCCTGGTTTCAATCCCCAGTACAACAAAACAAAACTTAAAAAAAAAAAAAAAAAGGATATAAAGCACCCCATAGAAGTACAATATAAACAGTGCAAAAACATCACAGAAGAGGGAGATAGAACTTCCAGCTGAGATATTCAGAATGATTTAATGATAAATGATATTCATTCACTGAGTCATTCAAAAATATTTACCAAGAATGTATTAGGTAAAAGGGATATAATAGTAAACATAACTTCAAAAGCCCTTGCCATTGTGGAACATACACAATAAACAAAAAACTAGTAAAATGCATTTCAGATGGTGATAAGTGCCACAGGATTAAATAATATGGGGAAGAGGATGAATAGAGAATGCTAGAAAGTGATGGTTATTCTATATAAGGTAGTTAAAGTGCTTGAGATAGGTCTTGAAAAACAACTAGGATTTAGCCTGAAGGAAATAAGAGGGGTAACTTCAAATAAGGCAGTATATGAAATTCTCACCTGAATTTTTGCACATGGCTAAAAATTTAGCTAATTCCAAGGAATACAGAAAAAAGTATCAAGTAACATCAATATCCAAAATTCTTCTATGGGCTTGTCAAATGTCTGAAAGTTTCACATACAGTGAGAGAGTTCAGAGACAAAGGTTTAATATTTAGGCCTTTTTAGAATCATGTGCAGTGGAATTATATTGAGAATTTTTGCTTGAGAGAATCAAGGAAATAGCATGGGTTTGTGTAGTTGATACCTAAATTACTCATTTTCACTTAGTAGAATGAAGCCCTGAGAAAACAGGACTCATGAGATGGTTAAATGAGGATGGGTGGTAGGGACATTAAATTCTACAATGAGACAGGCCCAGGTAGAACTCCAGCTGATGGGTACATGAGAGCCTAAGTCAGTTGCTCATGGCTATGAAAAGATAGGAGAATCAGCCACTGGGATAAATGCTTCAAGAACTTTTCTGCACTTGTATTGCTTGGGTATGGAAAATATAAATGAGTAAGTAAGAATCACTGGCTTAATTTTATCTGCATTACACCAAAGTCCTGAATATTAAATATACCAGTATTACAACCAAATATCCCAGCCTGGGACACCTCACCATCTTCTACATATATCTTCAAACATTTCCTCCGTCAGGGCCCTCTACTTTCTCAAAATGTCGTACTAACTAAATAACCAAGGGTAGTCCCCAAGTTCACATGTGATTTAGTATCTGCTGCATACAAGTCAGTTTGCTCAGTGAATTCCTGCTATTTGGCTAAAGATACTATTGTCTTTCAAAGTAGTGAGTAGGGGGAGACAGAGTTCAACTCACCAAGTGTCAGAGTAATGAATGGGGGAAGTGAAGCGAAGTGAAGTCAATGATCATCAGCAGCAGGAGCTACAAAGAAGCTTTCAACCAACCTTCACACCTCTCACTTTAACTAAAGAGCTACTAAAGAAAAGGGCCCTGTGAGACACAAGACAAAAGGCAGTGCCTGGGCAGATTGGGCACCAGATCGATGTGCACTGAATGAAAATGTCAGAAAACTAGCATGAGGCCAGGTAGAGGTGTCCAATGACCAGAGGTAGATATTTACTTTTTTGAGAAAAAGCCCTGCCTCTCTCCACATCTGCTTTTTTTTTCTTTTTAAGTGCATAAAACTGTCTTTCTCTTGTGCCTTTAAAAATATTTAAGAAAAACACCCCTTTTCATGGGATCTGAATAAATGGATATACCTGTAAATGACTATAGCATAACTGCAATCCAAAGAATGAACCTAGTTTATAAGAAAAAAACACTAATTTGGTGATGACATGACAAGTGCATATTGTAAACAAGATATTCAGAAAGATGTTTGATCTATTCAAGGGCACATCCAACTATTTATGGAAAATGCAAGAAAATTTTTAAATTTTTAGTGGTCCTTCTAAAAACACAAATCCCAGACAACATGTTAAAATGCTGCATTAATTCAGACTGATCTTGGCTCAACATGTCAATCATTTATTTGAAATCATAGATAATAAAGCTTAGTTTAAGAAATATAAGGATTATCTGGTTATGCAGGTATAACTAATGCCAAGTGATCCCTGAAAAACTTCAGGTTTGAGCTGAGAAACTGGAAGCCTAAGAGCCTTGCTCAAAATGTGGAGTGTTTTCTAAATTCAACCAAAGATATTCTCATGAGCTTGAAAAAAGGAGAATCTTTATCCACTTCAGTTAAACTCCATCACTCTGCAGACAGTTTCCGCTTGTTAAATACCACTAGAATCTGCTCTACCTTAGGGCGAAAAACATTTTCGGTGTCTAGAGATGTGTAAGAATGAACCAAGTAGGCTTCTAAAGTGAAGTGGACACTTTATATTGTTTACTTTCACATGGGTAAAGAAGTCTTTCCTAGGAATTGCTCAAAAGTCTCTAAAACATATTTCTAAAGGGAAATAGAGATGGATTGAGCTTCAGCTCAAGAAAGTATGGGAGTCAAGATCCATATGTGAGGGCTAAAAATCATAGCCCCTACTTGCCACATATTATCTAGGCTGAGATTAACTGAACCAGGGGTTTTTGTCTTACTAAAGGTAATCCAACTCATTATTAATATCTCGGGTGAGATTGGAAATGAGATACAGTCAGCTTTCCATATCCATGAGTTCCACATCCAACAAATATGGGTCAGAAATATTTGAGGAAAAATTGGATCTGTATTGAACATGTATGAACTTTTGTCATTATTTTTTAAACAATAGAGTACAACAACTATTTATAAAGGATGATTTAAAGTATACTAGATTGTATGCATATGCAGATACCAACTCATTTTGTTTAACATTTGTGCATCAGTATGGAAGGAATCCTAGAATTGGACTAGAAAGAGTCCAATAACTGCCGCCCACCCCCCATGATACTGAGAGACAAACTTTTTTGGAAAGAAAAAAAAAGTTTCAAAAGAACCAAAAATAATGTTAGCTCATAAAATAAACTATAACATGAGCAGTCCTAGCATTCCTGGTAAAACAAAGCAATAAGAATAAAAGAATAAAGCTTAGTGGAATAGTTTCTTGCTTGGGGTTGCTATGGAGTATATAGAGAGAAACTAGTAGCATGTATGGGGCCAACCTGTGCTCTAATGAAGAGAGAACAAGCTAGGACAGTGTCTACTTAACTCTGCCTTTCTAACCCAGCCTGCTTTTAGCACCCTAGAAAAAAAGAGGAGACAAACAAAGCATAGAAGGGGTTCTGATTGGTGATAATGAAACAGCATGAACTTACAGGCAAAGTTGTGAGCTGAGAGTCAAGAGACCTATACTCTAGTCCAACTGTGTCCTTTCCTGGCTCTGCCATCTTAGTCATTTCACTAAACTTCGCATGACTCCAATTCCCTGGTATAGAAAATGAAAGCCTGGATTTTTGTAATTGGGTACACAATGCAATTGTGTAAAATTATTTCCAAGGTCCCTAAATATTATACATATATCATGTAAATCATAAAAAATGTTAATATTCTATGATTCACCAATTCCACCCATGCAAGAAAAAAATCCCAGACTTCAGAGAATCAGCTAGGGAGAGAATATATATATGAGTGTGCATGCACAGAACAGGGGGAGTGCATGGCAAAGAAGTGATTATGAGCTTAGAAGAAAACCAACAAGAAGAAAATAGAGTTTTAAAAATAAATTGATGTCTAGTTATTTTGATTTATACTAAACAAGCCTGAAACAGAGATAGGTTGCAGCTTAAAAAGTCTATCTTGAAAGCTCCCCCAGATTTGCAACCATGAATCCTACCCCAAAGTCTTGCAAAGGAAATTTTCTTGTGGGTATTTAAATCTGCATCAGCTGATACATGAAAATGAGAATGAGTTTAGCTTTGGGAATAAACTAACAGGACTCTATTTCGATACCATATAAATGTCTTGTAATTGCACTTAAGAGTGTAATAGGCAGCCTATTTTGTTATAGACAAACAGAATATCATTTTTATAAGATGAAGAACATATGCAGAACATATACAGCAGGGGTTACAAATATTTTCTACAAAAAACACATAGTAAATATTTTTGGCTTTGCAGGTCACATAACGGCCTCTGTCACATACTGCTTTGGTGTGTTATGGTTAGTTTTGGGTTTTAAATTTTTTGCTACAAGCCTTTAACGATGTGAGTACAAAAACATTCTGTAGACTGAATTTGACCTGCTGGCAGTAGTTGACCTACTCTTTACACACGAAGAATTCTAAGCAACCAAGCAGTAGCAGTAGTGAGAGCTCAAATCTGCCAGGTATTTATGTGGCCAAAGTTAACTGGACTTAGATCAAGTCAATCCATCAAACTGTGTTCCAAAGAGCTGTAGAAGAATAAATAAGCAAGGCAATACATTATGGTCATAGCCATAGCATTTCTTCAATGTATTACTATTGATATTATTTATAGCTAGAATTTTAACTCTGATAGACTGATTTCAGCCACTGTTCTCAGCCACAGTGCATATTCTATAGTAAGTGGTAAGTGACCTGTAAAGGCATTTCACATTTTAGATAAGTGGGGTATTCCTTACTCTTTCTGTAAATTCACTCCTATTTTCTCACTGATTTACATGAAAATTTCAGATGAACTGCTTATATTTACTTGCTCTTAACAAGTTGGTCTTAAGCTTCACTACCTCCTCCACCTTTCTCCCCAATTATTTCTTTTTTTTAAAGAGAGACACAGAGAGAGAGAATATCTTTTTAATATTTATTTTTTAGTTTTCGGTGGACACAACATCTTTATTTTATTTGTATGTGGTGCTGAGGATCGAACCCAGTGCCCCGTGCATGCCAGGCGAGCGTGTTACCGCTTAAGCCACATCCCCAGCGGCCCCCCCCCCAATTATTTCTGCCAAGTACTTAATCATATATAGACAAACACTTAAAAACACAAAGGGCAACCCAGACAAACACACACACACATACACACACACACACCATACATACACAACTCCTTTAGGAATCCTTCTATAATTTGAAAATTCCTTTTAAAATGTAAGCGATTGATTCCTCAGCTAAACAGACCAGAAAGTCTAGAATAAACCCAATCAGGAATTTAGTGTAAGCTACAGGTGTTCCATGGGGAAGAGACATTTGGTTAAATGGTATTGAGACAGACGTCCAGAAAAAGAGTAGTCTAGAAAAGAGTAAAGTTTAGAACCACAGCTCATATGTGACCTCAAATGAATTTCAGATAGATCAAAGTTTTGGCCTAAAACTTGCTAAAATAAAACTATGTAAAAAGATCAGAGGAGTTAGGATCACTTAAAAAAAATCCTAAGAGTGGGGAGAAGTCATTTGAAAGTATGTTACAAAATCCAGGAGCCAAAATAGGAACAGTCAAATAAATCAACTATGTAAAAATCCCAATCCCTTCATAGGAAAAACTGCAATGAGGTTAAAAGAAATGACTAAGTGAAAAAACATTTTCAATTTCTTTGTTTTAGTTATAGATGGAAACAATACCTTTATTTCATTTATTTATTTTTTATGTGGTGCTGAGTATTGAACCTAGTGCCTCATTTGCCAGGCAAGCACTCTACCACTGAGCCACCACCCCAACCCCATATTTTCAATTTCTATCAGAAAAGGGGCTATCTTTCTTATTATAAATAGATCTCCTGTAATTCAATTTTTTAAAAGTCAAGCAAATAGAAAATGGACAAAGGATAATAAGCATATTATTTATAGGAAATTATATACCAAATTAATATATTATAATTGCTGAACTTCATCCATAAGAGAAATGCAAATTAAAATCTCCTTGAGATAATTTTTCACCTGTCAGGCTAGTGATGATTAAGAAAAAAATTGCTAACACATTTGCTGGTGAGAGTGTGGGGAAACAGTCACTCAAATTGTTGAAGGGAGTGTAAATTCACACAACATGTGTGGAGAGCAAGTTGGCAAGGTCCATCAAAATCTGAAATGCATTTACCTTTTGACCAAGATAATTCCACTTTTAGGAATTGATTCTACAAATATGTTCATGCAAAATAAATGAAGAATATATAAAGATACTAACTGAAGTAGTCTTGTAATAGCAACTGATTAGAAATAAATGTTTGTCAGTAGGTCTCTTGTTTATAAATTATGGTAGATCCAAATTCAGTTGTCTTTCAGTGTCCTTGGGAGATTGGTTCCCATGACTCCTTGCAGATACCAAAATCCAGGGATGTTCAAGTATCTTATAATAAATGGTTTAGTATTTTCATACCATAATTGGTTTAATCTGCAGATGCAGAACCATGGATATGGATAATCGACTCCAGTGGACATTGGTATGTTACTAAAAGAAAATGCTCTTTAAAATATTTATTTAAGGACTGGGGCTGTAGCTCAGTTGGTAGAGTGCTTGCTTGCGTAGCACATGTGAGACACTGAGTTCGATCCTCAGTACCACATAAAAATAAAATGAAGGTATTGTGTCCACCTACTATAAAAATATTTTTAAAAATATTTATTTAAGTGAAAGAATAAATAACATTTAGGGGAATATAGCATGGTGTCATTTGTCTAAATCCTGATGAAAAAGAATATATCTGTATGTTTATTTGAAATGCAGCATAGCATAATGATTAAGATCATGCAATCCAAAGCCAACCAGCTTGGATTTCAACTTGGCTCTACTTCTTAATAAATGTGTGGGGTTTTTTGTGCTTCAGTCTCCTCATCTATAAAGTAGAGGTAATAATAACATCTTCGTTGTTGGGCTTTTTTGAGGATGAGTTAGTATTCATAAAAGTCTTAGAATAGTGCCTAGTGCATAGTAAGCACCATTTAAACATTTGTTAAATAAATAGGAGAGAATATACCTGGGAGGTTATATAGGAAGTTGTACTGGCTAACGGACAAAAATGAGAGGAGACTTCCTTTTGTACCTTTTGACTCCTGTACCAAATTCTTATATAATATCTATTTCTAAAACTTTAATGATTTTAAACTTTCCTGACCTCATCTCCTTCTACCCATTATCTGTGTTGGCCCATTATTTCTATTTTCCATGCCTCCCACTATTGTTTCTTTTGAATGTTAGTATCTGTTTCCTTTCTATAACCTTAGTTACGTCATTTCTGTTAAACTTTCAACATTCCTTCATGACTTCACTACCTTCTTCCTGCTGCTGACTCCCCAGTTCACCTTTCATACAGATGCTGGCACTACATCCTCAAATTTCCAAATCCAGATATCTCATCTCTTCAAACTTAGCATGTAAAAGAGTATGCTAACTCCTTCTCATCTCAATCTTCATATTTTTAACCTCCTACACTAGAAACTTGATTCTTTACTTTCTTTATACTTCATTTCCCACACCCAATAAATTATCAATTTAATCCTTTCACATGTATCTTCCTCACTATTTGCCATTTAGTGGCCTCAACTATATTGTCTCAAACTTTGATGTACATGGTATGCATATGTATCATAGCATGCTTTTTAAAATACAGATGCTGAATCAGCCAGCCTGTAACTTGGCTTGCAATTACCCCAATTTCCTGGTATTATCTTCCTTTAGTCTCCTATATTGTATCAAGTTTGGTCTGTGTGATCACAAAAATAAGTACAGATGTGATGGTAAACCATTTCTGAGAGTAGATTATGGAAGAAAATATGAATTTTGTCTTGGTGGCATTCTCTTTCTCTCAGATTACTCAAGCTACCTACCATGTTTAGAAGTCATTCATTCAGCCTATTGAGAGACCAACATAATGACAAATTGAGGCCTCCAGCCAATAGCTAGTGAAAACTGAAGCCTCCTGCTGGCAATCACATAAGTAACCTTGTAAGGAGTTCCTTCAACCCCAGTCAGACCTTCAGATGACTACAGGTTTGGGCAAAATCTTGATTACAACCTCATGAGAGAACCACACAGCTAAGCTAGTCCTAGATTCCTGACCACAGAAACTATGAAATGATGTCTATTGTTTTAAACTACCAAATTTGGAGTTAATTAGTTATGCAGTACTAAATAACTTACACCATAGGTCTTGGGTGGGCCTGAAAATTTCTGCACTTCTGACAAGACCCCAGGGGATACTAATGTTAATGTTGCTAAACATTACTTGAATATAGGGCCTATAGCATTGTAATGGCCTCCCACCAGATTCCTATTTCCATTGTCTTTATTCTGCAATTTTATCCCTGTTTCCCAATATACAATGGTTCCCTATTAAATATTGTGTAGTGAAATTTCTCAACCCATCTTTCAAGATACTTTAGAAACTTGCTATATTTATGCCTTAGAATCATTTCCCACTGTTTTCCACCATGCACTTTCTGCCCCTCTCAACCTGATCTGTCTTCTCCACATATCACATTTATTCTTTTTTAAATTTTTAGTTGTAGATGGATACAATACCTTTATTTAATTATTTATTTTCATTGGTGCTGAGGATTGAACCCAGTGCCTCACACATGCCAGGCAAGCCCTCTACCACTGAGCCACACCCCAGCGCTCACATTTATTCTTACTCATAGACTATTTATTATCTCTGTGTCCCTTTATTGTCTCTCACCATCAATATGCATACAACTGGAATGTGTTCCACTTCCTTGACATCTAAACTCAACCTTCATGGCTTAGGTTTGATGCCATTGACCCTCACAAAACTCTCCCTACTTCATTTTTATCTAAAAGCTGACTAAGTCACAGACTCAAACTCCAAGCTCAATTTTATGCCACTTGAGGTCAGGAATACTATCTCATAAGTCTTAGTAGCTCCAGAGAACCTGGCACAGGTTTGTATAAAAAGTAAGTGGATGTCAATGGACTGAATCTGCCTGTCACATTCAGTGTGCCTGTGTGCCTATCAGCACTGCCAAATTTACTCCTGGGTTCTACAACATAGAGAATCTCTGCAAAATCTACCCCCTTATTCCCTACCTCCTTCCTCTATACCAAGTTACTTTCTCATTTATTTTTTTCCACATCACAGGCACGTAAGAAGGTAACATATTGAGAGGATAGCTTTTACTAGGGCAACAATAGAAGGAGAAATAATGTCACAGTTAATCCAAAAGCCATTTTGTTTTGGATTTGAAATCCCTTCTTTGATCAGGAAGGCAGATGTGCTGTGAACTCATTAGGGTTTCCCTGAACAGTATGAATCATCCATAAGAATATATTGAGAAGGGAGCCAGGGAAGATAGACCTGAGAACACCCTGGCTGATGAAGGAAGGCTATCCAAGAAAGATAAATACCCTATTGAAGGTAATGAACAAAACAAGTAACACAGAGGTGGAAACACACACAGAGACATGACCCTGAGGCCTTACATTTTCCACACATCAGACCATGAAAAATAAGATCCACTATGTTTTGGCCTTTTACTATCTGTCAGACATTGTACTGAGCACTTTGCACAAATCAACTCATGTTATCCATATAATAATCTTGGATGTTAGGTGCAACCCGTTTCCCATTTGAGGAAATTGAGGCCTAGAAAGGTTAAGAGACTTCTTCAAAATATCACAGGTAGGAGGTGGTTGAGCTAGGACTTGAACCCAGCATTGCCTATATTCAAAGCCATAGTCTCAATTTCTACATTATAGGTATAGTCTTCATTCTTATTTTGGTAGATCATGCAAGGAAAGATCTATGGCAGATGCAAAGAAATCTGAAAAGTGAGAAAAGGTTACTATTCAGTTCCCATTTATACCCAGAAACCTCATGCCCAATGACTGTCCTATGGCTACAAGTACACCTCTTTAAGAAAGGAAGAAATCTCAACCCTATTCTTCCAATGAAGTATACTTATTCATATTTCAGGCCCTTAATTCCACAGTCTGCAGGGTGGCAATGAATGTAATGAAATAATCAAACCCTGTTACCAGGTAACTAATGGGTTACCCCTCCCAGGTAATATAAAGCATTAGCTCTATTAAAACAGAAAACTCTAAAGAGTAAATCTAATGACAAGAATGTAGGCACCTTGGCAGGCCCAAGAGAAAACAGGTTTGGAGCCAAAAGACATTTTCATGCCCCTCCTAGTGTGCCTATTCTTCCTTCTGGTTTTGATATGTGCCTTAAAAACATTATTTCTTGAACTTTTCTTATTTAACAACCAGCATTAAAGCAAAATGTGGCTTCTTTTAAAAAATTCTAATGAAGTTTCCAATTCTCAATTAAAAGAAACATCTCTCATCCATCTATTTATTCTTGCCAAGCATTTGTATTTTGAAGCTGGAAGTTTCATTATCTGAAATTTGCAGGCAATTACTAGGTCTAGTAACTCCCAAGATGTGAGCATTTTTTCCAACAATCTGAAATGAAAAGTGTTTTTAAGTTGTGTGGGGTGAGGAGGTAAGAAAAACAGTCCACTTATTAAAAAAAAAAAAAAAAGGCATGGGCAGTGAGAACCATATCCAGCCACATATTTGTCCTATTTGACATTGAGAGTTCCAGAAATATTAATGAACAGCCCTCTAAATCTCAGGGGAAGCTTTTGGGCTTTACAGCTTTAAACAACCACTCATCCTCATTTTGGCACAAAGTCAAACCAAAATTTGTCATAGTGTATAATGCTTGTTAACAAAGAACATCAAAAATTAATGCTCGTTACAGTGCTCATTAATATGCAGGGTGCTCACCAGTTTGACTTAATTAAGTGAAGCACCACTTCAAGATAGTATTGTGGCTCAGCAGAAAGAGGAGGCTGTTCAGGTCTGAAAGGTGTTCCCTCGGGACAGCATTATTAGCATTGCAGGGTGGGGCATCTGTCAGCCTCTTCCTGAAGCTTTCAGGCAGGTTAGAAAACAGGAAGCTCTCAGATGGCAAGTGGCGGTGGTCCCTGCTGTGATGTCTGATTCCACACTCCAGTTTTCCTGTTCCGCATTGTTATTTGGTGAAATAAATTGAATTGAATCGAGGTCAATGGTATAATCAGATCTTGGTCAAGAAAGATAGTGTCAAAGAAAGAAGGAAGTTCAAGGGCATAAGTTGAAGACAAATATGTGGGATCGGGGTGGGGGTAAAAAGTGAAGACAAAACAAATGATAGCATGATAGCGAGTATTTTTTTAAAAGAGAACAAAGGAGAAACAAAAATGAGACAGGTATCCAGGTACTTTCATATTCCAAAGCAGAGGACACATAGCTGGAACATAACTACTTGTGTGAGAATTTTGTCTTCTTTGTCAATTTGAGGCTTTTCAAACTATTCTTAAAATGTTCAGGAGCATTTCAAAATCACTTATTCCAGTAAGCTACTCAGATAAAAAATTGTACATGAGGGACTGGTGTTGTGGCTCAGTGATAGAGTGCTCACCTAGCCTACATGAGGTACTGGGTTTGATCCTCAACACCACATAAAAATAAAATAAAGGCATTGTGTCCATCTACAAGTAAAAATATTTTTAAAAATTATACATGAACTCTGGAACTTATGGACAAGTGCTTCTAACAGAATGTTAACTTGAAACACAGATACCAAGAAAAGAAGAAAATGAGAGTGAGAGTGAAATTATAATGCCAGCTCTACTATATAGTGTGGAAATAAGTGACCTTGAATAATCTACCTAATCTATCTAAACCTCAATTTCCTCATCTGTAAACTATTAGAGTGATCTGTATGAAATTACCATTTCATTTTTGTGGATCAAATGCTTAAATACAGACAATTTCATATAGTTTCATTTAGTTAAAAGAGATTATACAGGATAATACATTTGAGAATCATTTTCAACTGTAAAATGCCAAAGGTCTATGATCACCCATAACTATTGTCACTTCAAAAATATATACATATGTATTATATTATGCTCCACTAACAGATGCAGCTAAATCAGATCAAACCTCTTTCCCAAGCATTGCCAAAGGCTTTATTGACTCAGGATTCAGGATTAGGATAGCTGCAGCCCAAGACTGACACTGTGAACCAATATAATGACAGCACTGAAGGTCCTTTTAAAATATGATGCCTTGGTGCAATATACAGTAAACAGAAACTATTAAAAGTAAGTTGCAAATGACCCTCCCCCCCACACAAATACTCCTTCCTCTTAGCCATCCTTGTATCTGCAAATTGATCCAAAGCCTTACTGAAAAGAAATGGTACAGAGTTGTAAAAGGCATTCACAATGCTATGACTCCACAGTATCAATTATAGCCAGTTGAAGTGCTACATTGGAGAGAAGGTAGGCCAGAGAAATAAGTGAATTTGCTAGGGAATATGCAGTTGCTAGTAATTAAGGCAGGCAGTGGTCTAGGTAGGCAAGCTATAGCCAGTACAAAGAAGAAGAGGGAAAGTGAGGCCAAATAGTAGGTCAGAAGCATGACAAAAAATAACCAAGAAGCTACAAATGCTTTAAGATAGAAGAGGTCAACATTGGGAGCTCTTTAACAAGTAGAAATGTACAGAAAGGCAAGTGACCAAATTTCCAGAAATGAAACAATATAACAAGTCAAAGCACAACTCCAACAAAATAGAAATAGCAGTCTAGGGGAGGATCTGATTGAATGGGGCAAAATGTTGCCTCATCTTTCAACTCAGGGGATTATTTCATATTTTGTGTGAAGGCATACATCAATCTGCCATTGCCAGACTGGGGCTAACAGGACAGATATTTAGATTATATGACTGGAATACCGAATGGAAAGGGTAAGCAAAAGACCATTCCTGATGAAGGGGAGGCAGGATGTTGGTGGGAAACAGAGCTCTGTATATAGCAAAAGGAAAGCAACCAGCTTTAGAGGAAGAATACAGAAAGTCTGCACATACACAATCCTCTGCCAATCAAGCTGTGAAGTCTCAAAGTCTCTCAAAGGAGAAGAAGATGATATTGTATTAGAATAATTTACTTTGCTGTTCAACCCAGATAAGAGGCGAATGGCACATTGTATTGGGCACACATCTCTAATAGAGATAATGCTGCCACCTTTGATAGGTACCTTGTATTGTGTCTGTCCAGCAGGCAATCTGGGCAATTTTTTTTTTCTTGCATTCTTTACTCTGAGCTTCATTCTCAAAAAAAAAAAAAAAAAAAAAAAAACTGTAGGGAATTTCAATAATGATTTGCCTCCCTGCTTAAGCCCTTTCCTGCACTGAAAACATTTCTTCCTTAGAGTCTTTGTTCAGACACATATTAGACTGGATTTACATTTGTTGGATTTCATTGTTTCTTCACTCGTTGTTGCACTTCAAACTGTAGCATTCTCCAAACTTGGGATTTTGCTCACTGCATCATCTTCCAGCTCATTAATGTAAATAATAAAGAGCCTGGTTTCCGATGCTGTTCCTTTTCAGAGCCATATTAATAATTCATTTCCAGCTTGACAAAGTCCTTTCGGCAGCTGCTTTGTTCGAGGCTTTGCTTCTCACAGTGCCGATAGGTCAATTGTCTTATGGTGAAATTGAACCAGAGGGCCTGAGAAGGGCATTTGTATTCGCCACATGTGACCATGGGGGATTAATGGAAGGGGGGGACTGAGTCCACTTCTAAGGCTCCCTCTGGAGACTTAGCCTCTTGTTCCCGTGTTCTTTCCAAATCTGCTCTTTTTAGCATTAATTATAAAGACAACGAGCTCAGCGCCAAAGTGTAGGAGCTGAATCCCCAGTTATGTACAGGGAACAAAAGTCTGTTTGTCAGTCAAGATATTTTCTCTTCCTCTAGGATAGAATGTAATAGCCTAGTGAGGTCAGGCCAGCTAAAATTGCCTGGGGCATGCAGTGGTTTATCTGTATCCTGTGCATAGTAGGTGCGTGGATTTTTGCTGACTGACTTAGCTACAATATCTACCTGGGAGAACTGTTCCAGGGATAAGGACTGGTGAAGTTGTACCCACTAAAACCGTCACCCCTCCCCCTTTTCCATGAGCTATTCCTAAAAATTTGAAGAGCCACAGACAATGGTGTATAAAAGAGCCAGAGGTAGACTGAAAGTCATTGGCTCTGTGAAAACACTAGGATAAACAGCTGTGGCCCTTTGGCAACAGTCCCAATAGTCACATACAGATTACTGTGTGAGGGAGACACAGGATGGCAAAAAGCTAACAGGAGCTTTAAGTGTTCAGAGAGAAGTATCCAAAGTCAAATTACTCATTGGGAAGTCAGGTGAGGGGGAGCATTCCCAACAAAGCAACCTTCATGGAGCTGCTATGGGACTGCAAGGTATACTGACTCTGAATAAAGAAGCAAAAAAAAAAAAAAAAATTAACATGGTTGTGCATGGTTTCTCAGTCAGCCCAGCCCATTCTTTGTTCCCTGAGTAAATGAGAAGCCACCTAGTTTAAACTTCAGCCTGTACCACCTCTGGGCATACTAAGTAAAATTATTTTTAAAGATATAAGACAGAAAATGCTAATTGCTGGAATCAAATTAATACAAGCTTGAAAAAAGAGGTGAAAGCTCTATTCCTTGAATGATGCATGTTTAGGGAAAATCAGTACTAGGGGAATCTAGCCCTTTAACAATTCCCCCAATAGCCTCATCAAGACCTCTTATGCCCCTCCTTTTAAGACATTCAGAATTCTTCTGCTCTCTGGTAGCTAGAATGGATGATAGTATAATCAGGTTAACAAATTTCTGCTATAATAGATTATACTTCCCCAAAATAAATGTAACATACTATGTTCAGAGACAGTAGAATATAATGATAAGAACACAGACTCTGGCACCATACTGCCTTGGTTTGTAATCCTGGCTCTGCCATTTACTAGGTGTATGTTCTTGGGACACGTTCTCTCTTTTCTCATTTGTAAAATGAGAGCACTTAATATAGTCCCTACCTCATAGTGTTTACTATAAGGACTAAGTGTGATAAAATGTATATAAGGCCCTTAGAACTTGTGTATACTAAGTACTGTATAATTGTTGATTAAATAAACAGTTTATTAAAATTACTTTAGAAAGTTCTTAAAGGGTGATCTTCAATGATGGGATTTCAGGCAATGAAAGAAAATGGACATTCTGGAGCACTCCTCACATTACATTACATGGATAACTATCTATACTCATAAGGCCATAAGATCCTTAGAAATGTATTCATCCAGAATGGATGACTGCCCTTGACTCTCCACCTTCAATGATTCTTTTCCTATCTAGTGAGTGTATTCAGGACATAAGCTACAAAAGCAAAATCTATGGTTTCTATTGCCTTTGCATCTCCAGACCTTTGCCTCCCATCTACCTTTGCAAAGTGCTTGCAGGCTAAACACAAATTGGATTCAGCCCCATTAACAGCTCTGCAGACAACATCAACATCTGAGGCACATTGCTTGGCAACCTCCACCCTCCTACTCACCTTCCTGTTCCCTGCTGGCTAAGGATGTGTCAGTCAGTCACTAGTGCCAGTCAGTTTCTTGTAGTCTGTATTGTTGTGGGGGAAGGGAGAATGTAAATGAACTTGAGGTCAGTACTTGTTCATATAAAGCAGCCAGTCCAACAGGAAATGAAACTCATTCTTATACAAAAAAAAATTGTCTCATTAAGGCTCCTAGCAGGCAGCTTGACACCAAATAGATAGTTTTAAGAAAATTATTGTTATGTTGTGACCTGAGCTAACACCTGATAATGATGAAAATGATGAGATTTTAATTCTTCTGGTTTGGAACTGAGTTGAAAAATCTTAGAAGAAGCAGGATACTTGTGGAGCACACTGAAAATCTGGGCTTTTGGAGTACTTTGCTCCCTCTCCTTCACAAAGAAAGATGACCGGCAGAAATATGCACAGAACTGAACTATTCATGTATTGAAGACATTCCCTTAGCAAGAGTTTTGAGTATATAAACAGGCTAGCATGAAAGAAAACTGAGATGTCCTTTTCATTTTTATTTTGTTTCCATCCCCTTGTTTTTCTCATTCCCTGTACTCTCATATTGACCCCTGACTTACTTTTTTTGTGTGGGGGTGGGGGGGGACCATGGATTGAACCCAGGGGCACTCAAACACTTAGCCACATCCCCAGCCCTATTTTGTATTATATTTAGAGACAGGATCTTGATTGAATTGTTTAGTGCCTCACTGTTGCTGAGGCTGGCTTTGAACTTGTGATCCTCCTGTCTCAGCCTCCTCAGCTGCTGGGATTACAGGTGTGCACCACCACAACTGGCTTGATCCCTCACTTTCTAAGAGTCCTGTCCCCCTTATAGATAGCAGACAGATATGAGCAGTAGGAACAAGAGGTTATGGGGGAAATTCTATACACTGAGTCTACTGTGCTGACCCCCATATGCTTTCTTTTAAAAAGCAATTTACTGGAGACCACTCTAGCCCTGACTAGCTTATGTCAATAAGATATGCTACATTCCTTAGCAAACAACTATCATCTGCAGGATAAATGCAGACCCAAAGGCCCCTCCCTGCCAATAAGAACAACACAGGTTACCCTGAAAGGAAGACTTCTATGACCTTTACACAGACCAGATTCCAGGACTCGGGGAGACAGCATAATTAGAATTGAAACCCTCTCCCCATAAAAAATATAAGAGCAAGTACCAATTAGAACAGGTCAGCATAGGTCAAGGTGACCCAGACTTTCCTTGGATCTTTAGCATGTCATTATAATAGTAAAATATCCCCTCTATGGAGTAAAATCATATGCACTGGGAACTTGAAATTCTCATGTAATCATTCTGTCAGTCAAAATTCAAAAAGTGGGCCTAGGTGGCACCCTTTGGAAATTTCCTTGGGACCCCCAATAAAAGAGGAGGGCAGGAAGGGCATGCCATCTCTCTCCTCCCTAAGAAGACCTACTTTCTTCCTTTCTCCACTGATAGTTTTCCTCCTTTCCTTTTTCTTTCCCTAACAATAAACTCCTGCCTGCAACTACATGTAACCTGTCTGAAATTCTCCCAGCATGATCACAAAGAACCAGTGGCTGAGCATCTCCATGGCTGCTTTTGCTCCACACAGCCTTGCTCTGCCACACCCCCAAAATTTTCACTTCAAAGAAATTGACCTTTCCCATCAATGATTCATATATTCATGATGTATTCCTCTTATTCCCTCCATTTTACTCCTCTGATGTAGCCCGTATTCTGTTATTTTTAATTTGCTTTCCATGATATTAGTGATTTAATGAAAAAACTTATTAATGTATCAAGGCCAAAAATAAATTGGTGTGTTATTCTTATTTGTTATGGCACAAACTATCAGCTATCCTCCAAAATCTTTTCTCCGATTTTTCCTGGTAAAATAACTAAACTACATTTCCCAGTCTCCTTGAAATTAGATGTAACCATGTGATTGAATTCTGACCAATGACATATGAGAATTAGTATAAGACACCACCTACAGATTAAAATTTTAAGTAAAACATCTGACTCCAGGCTTGTTCTTGTCTTCTACTACCTAGGTATAGATGCCAATGAGATCCTAAGGATCTGAAGGCCCACAAAATGAGAAAATTCTGAATCTCCAAATGACTATGGTGAGAACAGCCTTTCTGACTGAAAAACCCCACAAGATTGCTATGTGACAAAGAAACTATTGTGTTGAGACAGTACACATTTGAGTTTCCTCATTGACACAGCTTAGCCTAGCACACTCTAAGATGCCTAGAACATGTTCATTTTTACAGATAAAACCTATAGATATATTCCCCTATCTCTAAAGGTGCAGCAACTTGGGAGCCTGAGGCAGGAAGATCACAAGTTTGAGGCCAAGCTGGGAAATTTAATGAGGCCCTAAGCAACTTAGCAAGACACTGTCTCAAATAAAAAAGATAGAGATGTAGCTCAGTAGTAAAGGACCCCTGGGTTCATCCCCAGTACCAAAAATAAATAAATAAATAAATAGGCTATGTCTCTACTAACAAGAAATTTCAGCTATCATTGATAGAAACTTTAGAGATTGAGCTTTTTACAGTACCCATCACATAATGAACAAAGACCAATCATAGATGGATTCAGCCACAGACTATAAAGGGAGAGGAAGCTGGGCCAAGTACAGACCAGACCCATTGATAAGCTAGGTGCTAAGGGAACCTGACCAGAATGCAGGGCAGGACTTCAACCAGGATAGTTGGACTATCTGGAGTAGTGTTCATATCCTCAAACAATAGTCAGAAGGAAGAGATCCAACTTAGCAACAAGAAATTCTAGGAAGACTCCTATACAGAAGTCAAGCATAGTGTCCATCATCATCTTGATGTGTTTATGTTTTGTCAGCTGGTAGGCTATCAGGAGTAGGCTCAGAAAGACTCTAGGCAAAGAAAATTGGCAGAAAGTAGGCAAGGTTTAGGGTGGGGACTCAAACCTAGATGAGTTACAAGGCCAAATTACTGAACAAGCTATAGAGTGGGAGATCAAAACAAAAGTAACCTAGGAAGATGGATAGAGAGCATTTTAAATCAGTGGTAGTGGAATAAATGTATAAAGTTCACTCCTGGTATAAGCTACTGATATATTTTCTGCCACGTTAAATACTGAATGGGGTAAGGGATGATCTGGGCCTGCAATTTGGGGCCTGTCAATAGAGTTGAAAGGCACTAGGTAAGATAAAGGCAAGGCAAATGTGGGAGGAACTGGTAATTTAAAGGTTTCAGCTAATGTCAGTGCTGGCCAACAAATCTTCATATTAGTCAGAAAGGCATGGCTAATGTCAAATCAGAGGAGAACAATTAAAAATGCATAACATCATCTTCATTAAGTCGGTACCATTAAAGACCAGAACTATTAGCACATTTAAGCATGCATGACCAGTACCTTTCTTACCGGTTAGTGAGCAAATCCTCTTTGTCCTTGGAAGATTCCACCTTAGCCAGATTCAAAGAATTAGCCAGCTAATATTGACCATAGTCAGAGTTAGTACTTCATCTGTAGAAATTGCTAAAAAAAAAAAGGCTTTCAGTCTCATTTTGCAATAGTGATCATTTCTGACATTGGATTGTTTGTTGTACATTTATTATCTGTCTCCCTCTGAGCCCTTTCACAGCAGCTAAAGTACTCCCTCTGATGGTCTCTAGGTTTCACTCACAACTAACAACAGGGCATTGTTCTGTTGGATTTTTCTCATAATGCTTCTAACAATCCCCAAAGCCAGAACCCTGACAGCATTTGGTTCAAGCTTTGATTTAGCACTTTGGGGCCTTTTGGTTTTTTGTTTTTGTTTTTTTTTTCAAAGAAAAAAATAGAAACTGGTATGATTTGTATTGGTAGTTGGAATATACATACAAATATAATTATGTACACACAATGTATGCATAATTTAGTAACTTTGCTCTCCCTGATTCTAGAAGATTTTACTTACAGGATTCTTTGCAAAATTCAAAACAATAAAAATGCTATCCTGCCATCCTGGAATGGGGTAATATCAGTAGTATCTTACAGAGGAAGGGGAAATGTAGCAACCAATCACTACAACAACAGGGCTGGCTGCACAGTGTGATATGGACAACAAAAGGTCAGCTTCACCACACAATGCCCTATAATTCTATTCATTCATGTCAAAGAGGCTGTGAGAGTCAAGGGATTTCCCTTGAGCAGCCATGTTTGCAAAGCCCCTGTGACCCTTTTCTACCAAACCATACTTCCCGACTGATCCGGTCTTACTTGTCATTCCTATATTCCATGTATTTTTCTACTTTACCGCAGAGCCTGCTGCTGCTGTCTGATCCCTAAAATGAGCCTTATAGCTCTATCCTGCTTTTTTTGTAAAACTATAATTCACCCAAACATAGAAAATCAGTCACAAGAAACATCACACTCCCTTCTTAATGCCACAGCAATACTGTTGGTTTAGAATAAGTTTTCAAATACCAGTTTTGCAAATAATTCTGGGCTGTGGTGAAGTTTCTCTTTTTTAACAAAATTAGAAAGCAAGTTTACCATAATAAGTTTGTCATACAGCTAAATATATTCAGTAAAAAGAACTGTCCATTATTCTGAGATTATGTCCTTCCTGCGTCTATTGCAGGGATTCATTAAAATGCCTTTCCTTTTAGGAAAGGATGGTAATAGATGGTGGTAGAGGTTTGGATTGCTTTTCAGTTTTTACTTAGCAAAAACAGAAATTAACTGAGAGAGGTAAGGAATAAAGACATTACTAATTTTTCAAATTGGGTCCTTTGGACATACTAGGAATGAAATTAGAAGGACTGGAAAGTAAGATGGATCTATTTCAGTATGAAGGGGAAGCAGAAAGGATCAGGAAGGTCCAATTCAGCATAGATAACACAGTAAGATGAGGAGAAAGATGACCTAGTATATGCCAAAGAGAAATACTTTCTTTCATACTAAAGCTCAGTTCCAACTGCAGCCCTCCCATTTGCTTAATTACAGTGACTCTCAAAAATGCACATTGGGATACATTGCACTGACATCATTTGGAAATAAGACTCAAATTTTATTCTGATAGCAATTAAATTCCCAATTACCTGGAAGGCAAACACAGTTATGCAAATTACAGATGCAGCCTGACTAATATTAGAACTCAAATGGTTATCACTTCAGACCTAAGCATTTTGCTTCTCCTTTCTTTCTTTAAAGGCTGCAGTGGAATTTAGTTTAACTGGACTTTGTGAGTTACAGAACTAAACTCCATTAATTTTCTGAATATAAAATGTTATTTTAGCTTATCTAAAAATTGATCTTCTCCCAAGACTATCCCCTTAATCTTTTTCTTCCTCTACTTCTTCATAAATGTATTGTATAACTCAGCCACTATATTATTTATCATCTATTATTATTTATTAATTCACTAACACTATCATATAATTCAGCAATAGAATTTTTGCTGTAATGCTTTTCAGTTCATTTGCATATTGAATAAAACCATATTGATTCTTAAGGATTTTTATGCTCTAGAAATGCTTGCTGCAGACAAATTTGCAAACAAATTTTTATTTGGTTTCCGAAGACATTATTTTGACATGATTTCAACTGACGCCAACAAATCAAACCAAGTTCTGCAACAAATGCCTTCTTAATGGCTTTTGCGCTATTTGTTTTAGTTGACACCATTTATTATAATTTAACAGTGTTTCCTTCCTAGGAAAGTCCAAAATCAATAAAAAATGGTGACATATGTTTGTATTTATTTGGAAATACAAATGCAACCAAAAGGCTCTGTCAGTGTACGATTAATAGAGTACAAGATGTTGTGGTTTGGGGGCATCTGATTGTCTTGTAATATGAATTCTGAAATAGCTTGGGATTCCTGCTCCTTGACTTTCAGGTTAGGATAGAATTTCACATTAACGATAAATCACCTTGGATATGTGGTTTTCTATTTCAATTTTCTGCAATGTAGTTTCATCAGTTCATGAGTGGGGGGGAGTCGGGAAGAGAGTAGGACCACACATGAGATGAAGTGAACTATGAGCAGGTAATAAAATATTAAGACAACGAAATGAATATATTTGAAATGTTATTACTGAGAGAAAAGCCCAAATTGACATTTTTGTCTTTTATTCTAACTCTCATGGTGCATAAGCTGAAAATGGAAATCCCAAAGCCCAAGGTTGGGCACAGAGGTTCAACATCAAGTTCTTCTTGCAACAACGCTCTGGCCTTTTTAGATAATTTTTCTCCATATTGACAGTTGGGAAATATGATTAAGGATTCCAAAGAGAAAAAAAAATATTCTGCTCTGAGTCTGACTGCCAACCCTTTCACAAACACATTTTCAGGATCTGTCTCTCCCTTGACCCAAGTTTAGTCCCTTGGTTCTCTTCTTTGAACCAGGTACAAATGAAATTCTCTCATAGAATTACAACATCTCCTGGTTAGAAGAACCTTAAAAGTCATAGATGACTTTTAGTTCAGTGCCTCCCAAAAGCTAGTTCCAGGGACTACTGCCAAATCCTAATGAAATTTTGTAGGCCTGTGAAAATAAAAGCAATGTTATAGAAAGCTACATTTATTAAAGGACTTTGATTCATTGTGAGATTGTATCCTTTATATTTTGGGGATATAAAATGATAGTATTTGAAATGGTAGTTGCTCTTTTCCCCATTTTACTGTCATCTGTAGAGGGTAAAACTTTACTTCTTGCCTCATATCTCCATAAGGAAAGAGTTCCACTAGAATAATCACTCCTACCCTCCCCACCTTCATTTACTCCTTGCCTTGGGAGGGGCAGTGAAATATTTTATTTAGTAAGTTTCAAAAAAGAAAAAGGTAAGCCCTTTCAACTTAGTCGCTTTCGAATTTCTCACTTTCTAAAGCCATCTGATCCGACAGGATGTTCACCTCCTCTGCCAAGCAGGTAAGAGATCAGATTTTACAGAGAAGACTTCTTCTTATCCTGGTGAGTCAATGACTTGATAAGTAAGTTTATGGGAGTCAAGTATTACCACACTCAATTGGCTACAGATCTAAAGCCACAATCTTGATTTTTGCTTGATCAGTGTTAACAGTGACATTTTATCTTCCAACTGACTCATGAATCTATGTCTCAAATAAGAGCTAACAGCAAACATTTATAGAGCATTTATTATGAACACAGGACTGCTCACATGCTTGAAACTTGATGTAGGTATCATTATACACATTTTATAGATGAGGAAAATGAGGCACAGACAGTTCAATGAAATTTTCTGAGGTTACTGAGCTAGTGTTAGTCTATACTCACAGCCAAGTATCTTCCTTCCAAATTCTAATAGGTTTCAGACTCAGAGAAGAAAAGTGCTCTTTACTGCCTCCGAAAACCTTATCAGGCCATACTTGGTTAAAAATAAATAAATAAAAGCTGCAAACCTATACCAGTGCTTTGAATGGTTTTTTGTTTGTTTTCTTTTTCGTTTTGAATCTTCACTAACTAGCCATACCAACCCAGTACTCAACCAATGATTGAGTTGGTTCAAGCCTCCTTAGGATTTCCTTCTACCCTGTTCCTGCCCATTGTCTACTCTACATGTTTTCCCCATATTTACTGTGGTCATTTTCCTATATTTACTTCATTTCTTACCTCATATATCCATAGAGAGAGAGCTCCATTAGAATAAGCACACCTACTCCCCCCACCTTCATTTACTCTTTGCTCTTTTGGGTACATGTATGTACCCAAAGACCTTTCACAGCAGGAAGCATTATCGAGGATGTCCATTATATTAGGACTGCTCCAATTGATAGAAAATGCTTACTTATATCCAGCTGAAATCTGTTCTTAGATTTCTTGTAGGTAGTCACAAAGAACAAATTTAACTCCTTCTTGACAAAACAGCACTCCCAGGATACCTTTATCCTCCTAATTTTGTATCCTTAGTTCCTGTGTCATCACACTAGTAGTACTTCTCTTATGAAAACACTCCAGTCTGATTATACCCCTTTAAAGAATGCTTTCTAAAAAGAAAGCTAATATTTTACCTTAAAAGCAAAGGAAAGCTGAATATGGTGGCGCACATCTGTAATCCCAGTGGCTTGGGAGGCTGAGGCAGGAGAATCACAAGTTCAAAGCCAGCCTCAGCAAAAGTGAGGTGCTAAGCAACTCAGTGAGACCCTGTCTCTAAATAAAATACAAAATAGGGCTGGGTATGTGGCTCAGTGGCCAAGTATCCCTGAGTTCAATCCCCAGTACCAAAAAAGAAAAAAAAAAGCTAAGGGAAAACTAGTCACCAATGATTAAAATAGATCCATTCCTTGCTAGTTTGGGATTCTACACTCCTCTAAATATCATTCCCCCTGTAACTGATTTGTCAGTAATTAAATCATATGGAAACATAAGGCCCAGGACAGGAAGTTTCCCATCTTACCTCTTATCTTGAAATCAAGTAACATCCAGTTCACATATGATAAGGTCATAGCAGTCACACTCACTTGTATGTCTGATACCACTCAGTCCTTACCATCTGACTCAGGTTGGCCACCAGTTCCTTCTTTTTTTTTCTTGCTATCAATATTGGATGCTGACCTGACCTGATCATTGATCTTGTCATGCCTTTTGGTTTCTCCAAAAAAGGGATCTTGTTGAATGCCAGAGCAGCTTGACAGTGCCCTCAGGCCAAACTGTCATAAGCAATTTCCCTATTCAGTTTGCTTATTTGTTTTCTGCCTTTGGCTACATCCATAAAATGGCAAAACATCCAACTTACTCTGTCAATAAATCAAGAAATTCAGTGGATAAGGATTAGTCAAATCTGTAGTTTATCAACAGTAGAAAAATACAGTAATTCAAGTGTAAAATGCAAGAAGGTCATAACAATGTTAAGATAAATTTATTCATAAGAGTTTCTTAATGAATTGGGAAGCAGTTAAGATTCTTATGGGTCAAAGGATACAAAATTTCAGTTAGGAAGAATAAGTTCTAGAGATCCATTTACAGCATGATGACTATACTTAACAATATAATGTATACTTGAAAATTGATTAGAGAATAGATTTTTATATTCTCAGCAATGTGATGTAATATATATGTTAATTAGCTTGCGTTAACCATTCCACAATGTATACATCCTTCAAACTATCATGTTGTATTCCATAAATATATTTACAATTTTGTCAATTAAAGTATGGAAAATTTTAAAATGTGTTTAAAAGACATTATAAGGGATGATTCTTCAGATTTAAAGGTTGATGTCATGAAAAGCACACATACCAATCCTACCACATAAACTTTCTCCTACTTTCAGAGTTAAAGGTGAAATCTTGGATACAAAAGGAATGGTATGACCCAATCCAGCAGGTCTTAAATTCTTATAAAAACATGAGAAAGGGCCAGGGTAATTCAAAGAAAAGATGTAAAAATTCAGAATTCATAATTTAGTTACATCATTGTGTGCCTATGAAATACCTTTAAACAAATACCAGATTCACCCATTTTTCTGATCATTAACCTATAAATTCACATATCTACTATAAGGGAATAGGATTGTGATGTTATTATTTGAAATGCAGGATCTCTGATGTTAAATACCTTGTCTAAGGATAATAAACATGGCATTTAGAAACACACACATGAAAGACATTATTAGTTTTTTTAATGAATTTATAGAGACCACGCAGCCTTGGTTGTCTCAAAAATAAATTATTAGCTGTTTAGGGTTAAGTATTTGGATTTTTTTCTAACTAGATTACAAATGAAATCATAAGCCACATGAAAGAATTTTGCCAATGTTATTACAAAGGAGGGGATAGAGACCTGAGTTTAACTAAAATTATTCCTTGTTTTAAACAAATTCACTTTCCCAACTTCTAATGTAGATGTTGATAAAGGATGTCATTTAGCCAGGTGCAGTTGTGCACATCTTAAATCCCAGTGGCTCAGGAGGCTTAGGCAGGAGGATCACAAGTTCAAAGCCAGCCTCAGCAAAAGTGAGGTGCTAAACAACACAACTGAGATCCTGTCTCGAAATAAACTACAAAATAGGTCTGGGGATGTGGCTCACTGGTTGAGTGCCCCCTGAGTTCAATCCCCATACCTGTTCCTCCAAAAAGGATGTCCTTTACTTTAAATCTTAAAGTATCAAAAAATGTAACATAAGGTATTTTTATGCTGGAGTACCTTGTGTTAAAGCATAGTATCATACCTATACTTTTTAGATACTATTTAGACTAATAGAAAAACTTAAAAATATGTTCAGAATATTAGCAAGGCTTAGGATAAATTCATTTCCTGGTGAAGGGCAAGAGGAACAATGGACCTATGGCAGAAGAGGGACCCCAAATAAAACACCCCCCCAAAAAAAGTGTGGCATTAAAGCCATCTAAGAAATATCAGGTTATTTTTAAAGAAATATCTTGATATGTAACTCTGTCATTATTTTTAACATGTTCTACTTGGTGAGGGCATAGGGAGAATGTACGGGAATGCATCCCAAGTTGTAAGGCAACTGCAAAATAGGATTTGTCTTACATACAACATTGTTTGAATATCTTGGTCTAGTCAAGCAACAGATACTGATAGAATGTTCAGATTTAAGAAATTTGTCATCACATTGAATTCCATTTCTAAAGGGATTAATTAGATTAAAGCCCCTAAAACATGACTCAAATAATATGTGGCTGTATAACCAATGTGATCCTGCAATCTGTACACATGGATAAATGAGAATTCATACCCCATTTGAATCAAATGTATGATATGTCAAGATCATTGTATCGTCTTGATCAACTAATAAAAAAAATAAATAAATATGGGGGAAAATATCTAGGGAGGAAGGAATAAAAAAAAACTAGAATAGAAAAAAAATGTTTATCCAAACCAAATTGGAAAAAGAATGTTTGAGAATATTTATTTTACTCTCAACTGGCTTATAATTTTCATGGTTGAACTTACATTGAAAAAGTGTACCTTTGGTTCTGTTCCAAAGTAATGCCATTTATTATATCCTGCAGCTATTCATCATGTTTACCAGCCATGTGTATTGGTCAATAGGCCCTTTTGATTTCGGTACAACTTATCTGATAATCAAGGTTTGGGATTAACAAAAGGTTTTTCCCTTTTTTTATATGAAAACCATTTTCATACAGGCTGAACTGAATCTCAGTGACATCAATTGTCTCTCAAGAAACCCTAAGAGAACTTGACTCAGGCTTTCTCTGCCCTCCCTCCACCCACTTTTCCCCTTAACAGTCTTTTGCTCCTTGCACTCCTTAAGCTTGAGCTTCTCCCATTTTCTCAGCAACCCTACCTTCTTTCCTATCCTAATTAACAACAGTTTCCTCATTGCTTCTCAACCTTTTGGCTAAGATCAAGTGTAACAACACTGTCCTCTCTAGTGTTCCCTTCTCTCAGGGTCTTGCTTTCTGGTTTTAAGATGAATACAAAATATGCTATAACAGAATCCCCTAGTAAGGGCAGTTTAGCACAGTCAATTAAGAGTTCCAGCTCCAGAATCAGAATGAAATACATTAGAATCTGTCTTGTAGTAGCTTAGGGATTTGTTGGGTAAGCAATTTAACCACTCTGAGCTTTGAATTTCAGGTCTACAAATGGGGATAATAATACTTACATGATATCTTCATTGGGAGGAATAACTACAGAGAGGTAAAAATGGGGCTTGATTCTCAGATTTTGGCTTCAGTATCTGAGTTGGAGGGGAAGATGAGTTTTGAAGATATATAGTTTGTGGTGCCTGTGTGTCTGCAAGATACTGCTGAAGTCATAGAAGTTGAGAGTAGAGTGGTAGTTACCACAGGCTAGGGAGAGTAGGAGGAAGGAGAGATGGGGAGAGGTTGATCAATGGGATCAAAGTTGCAGTTAGATAGGAGCAAAAGCTCTGGTGTGCTATTGCACAGTAGGGTAACTATTAATAACAATAAAGATTTCAAAAAGCTAGAAGAAAGAATTTTGAAAATTTTTTACCACAAATAAATAAGTGTTGGGGAAGATAGATATATTTAAACTGATTTAAATATTATAAAATATATACATGTATTAGAACATCACATTGTACCCCATAAGAATGTAAAATTTTTATATTTGCATGTACACTTTAAAATACATTTTTAAATAAAAGTAAAAAGAAACTGCTGCTTCTGTGCAAGTGAAAAATAGTGGTTTGAGCTGGAGACATAGTTTAAAGGATAATAGCCTATGTTGATTCCACAGAAGTGGATGGGATTGTCCAGGTGAAAGTTATAAAGTGACAAAAGCTGAGGGCCATGGTCAGGGCTCTGAAGAATGGTAACAGTTAAGGGGTGATCAGAGAAAGATGACCCAGCAGGGGAAATTGAAGAATGGCCACAGAGAAGAAACAGTAGGGTTACTGCATCAGTAACCAAGGGAGATGATGATTTTGAAAATATGGTAGATAACTGTGTCAAATACCACAGAGGGTCAACTGGGATGAGGAACAATATTAGTTTATTGAATTTGACAGATAGCGGTCAATGACTTTTTCCAGTGTTCTACTTGGATGGTAGGGAGAGAAGCATAACTCCTAGACATGCATTTTTGAAAGACTATAAACTTATTCCAATGCATACAGAAAATGGTTCCTCAGTATACTCCTAAGGTATGTTTCCATTACAAGTGATTGACAGGTGTTAAGCAGAAGTCACAGAGATGAGAGTCCAACAATCTAGACTGACTACGTCCTCAGAAATCATTTAGGAAGTGAGCTGTGTTTAAGCAGGTTAAGCACAGCTAATGACTGAAAATGTTGCCTTTTACTATGTAAAAGGAGAAGCTGGTTTGTGTACAGTGTGGTTAATAATGAATTAAAATTTTAAGTTTCTTCCTGTGTACTCTGATTATAATATAGTATAGGATTAAATGAACATGTTTGTTTTAAACTTGATTTTACACCTCGAAAATAGTGAGGTCCATTATGTAAAACCACAGGCTGCTAATTTAACATAGAGTATGCCTTTCCTTTTGAATCTAGTAAATAAATAGGACTGTAGAAAACGTAGCTAAATCTTATAGCCTGGAGCTCTTTTCCATAAGGGTTTGTGGGAGATCCTTTTTTACATAAAGTCAGCTTAAGCTTGTTGAAATGAAGAAATCACTTCTGTGAGGAGTAAGTGAAAGAACTGGAGATATACATACTGGCAATGAGCCAACCCAGAGGAATATGAGCACATCTTCAAGCACGTGATGTGTGAAAAGAGGGTTAGAAAGTGTGACACAAAAATCATTCTAGGACCCATAAGAGAGATCTAACTAAAGATAAATTCACATTCAATAAAAAACACCCCTATTACTAATAGGCATTCAAAGATAAATAAGCCACCTCAAAGGTAAGTTTCCTACCAATACAAGTATCCATGTCAAAGTTAAATGGTCATTCATGCCAATGGCAACAAAAACAATATAGCCACATCAGTTAGGATTAGATTCAGATGTATGTAATGGAAACACAGCAAAAAGCAGTAAACATAACAATAGCTAAATAGGTTAGTTTCTCCTTTATGTGAAACAGGCTGGACAGCAGGCATTCCAAAACCACATGGAAAATCTCTGGTGTCATCATAAACCTAAGTTCCTAGATTTCTGTCGTATTATCACATGTCTTCAACCCTCAGAGATACCTCATGATCCCTTTGAGATCCAACCATCATGTCTTCTCTATAGGCATGAAGAAGGAGAAAAGGTAGAAAAACAAAAGGGGCTCCCTCTTAAATGTGTTCACTCAATTTAGAAGCCTCCATGGAATTTCTACTTGATACATTTGCTCACATATTGCTGCCTAAAAGTTAACCTCATGGCCTTGGCTAGATATAAGGAAGCTAGAATCAAAATTTTTACTCTGGGTAGTAATCCATCCATGGGAAACTAGCATTCTATACCCGAGGAGAAAGAGAAGTATGGTAGTAGCCATTGTGATACAATAGTCATCTGACAAATTGAAGTTGAACAAAGTTTAAGATTCTTTCCAACCCTTTCCAGAATGAGAGATTTAAGAATTATAAGAAAATTAACAAACCAGAATTGAAATCAGCGACATTATGCCAGAATCAAACTGATAACCTAGTAATTTGGCATTTACCCTGATTCATAAAAAAGTTAGAAACATAGGGAGTATTCATAATGTCTAAGAAACACTGACCTTGAAATTACTTTCCTCCCTCTTTGTGTGTTCCTTCGTGATTCCTTAAAGGCAATGCTCATGGTGCAGTGGTGCATGTGTGTAATCTCAGGTACTTGAGAGACTGAGGCAGGAGGATCACTACTTCAAAGCCAGCCTAGGCAACTTATGGATATCCTGTCTCAAAATTTAAAAATTTTAACAAGGTTGAGGGTGTAGCTCAGTGGTGAAGCATCCCTGAGTTCAATCCCTAGTACCAGAAAAAAATTGGTAATGCTCACAATTTTCCAGTCCTGCTTTCCATGACCCTTTCCTTGCCTTGTATTGGGTCATGTAGCACTGTGTCAACCCAATGTAAATATCACATTTGCAAGTATAAGAACAAAATCCATGCAACTTCACCTTTCCATATTGTCAGACAATAAGCCACCATTATTTTTTAAATTTGTACTTACATATTAAAATATTTTGCATTTAATCACTGTCACATTTTAGTGACAGGAAGTGAAGCTGGGGACAACAATTGGTATTGTGTATTTCAACCTGAAATAGTGTCCACAGACAGGATATTGCCTGGATCCATATAGCCTTCAGTGATTCATAACTCAATGATCTTAATGTGCCAGTTGACCTTCCAGACAGTTTAGTAATCATGGTTTTGTACTGTACTTGCTTAAAATCTAAAGCAAGTTAGATTTCATCCAAGCAAAGAGAAATAAGCACTACATTTAAAGGAAGTATCCATTTTAGATGGTTTTGACAACCTGCTCCTAGTAGCCTTTTCAAAGAATTCTTGCTCCTCCCAATAATATTCTTGTTTATCTTCCTCAGAAATAATAGAGAGTTTGGACTTGACTATTAGTATTACTTGTTATATCCTCTTCTCCTTTCTCAAGAGTTTGTCATGTTTCTCCAAGTGAATTATAAGCAATTTCATAACAAGCCTAGGCCTTTATTTTATTTTTGGTCAATAATACCATAACCTTTCTTCCTTTTTTTCTTTGTTGTTTCCCTTTTGATAGGCCTTAGATGCTATCCAATGTCTCAGTTTCAACTGAACTGACACCTGACCATGCTAAGTAGATGCCTTCTTTTTATCTTCTATCATAGTTCTCTGCTACCACCTATTCATCTTAGCACTTAGCACAATTTGAAGTAAATAAATCCAATAAATTCCCACCACAGGAATATCTCAGTTTCAACTACTACTCCTTAGCCCTCATAATCCTAGGCTTTTCCACTAAGCTTGTGACCTTTGTCGACTTAACCTCTCAGAACCTGTTTTCCCATTTCTGTAATGGAGTTTTTACTCACCTTTAGTACTGAGGTTACAATGAGATAATCACTTAAAAACAGTACCTACTACAGAGTTTAGAACACTGCGGAGGATCAATGAGTCTACCTCTCTGATCCCTGATCCACACACCACTCAAAAAAATGACCTGAGAATCATGCCTCTGTGTCTTATCCTCTAAGAATTTGATCATCCTAGTTAGTTTGTTACCCCTGCTACATAATGTATTTGTATTTTAAATGAAGTATTTTAAATAGATTTTAAATGAAATCCCTCCACAAGAATGTCTCAGTTTCAACTGAAGTGACACTTGACCATGCTAAGTAGATTCCTTCTTTTTTATCTTCTATCATGGTTCCCTGCTGCCACCATATTCATCTTAGCACTTAGCACAATTTGAAGTAAATTAATTCAGTGTTCCTTTGCTTGTTTATTTCTTTTGCCCTTAAGCATGGGCTATACATTCAAGGACAAAGCCTATATCAAATCACCAATGAATTTTTAGAAACCAGCAGAGTGCTTAACACAGAAAAGATGAAAAGTGTGTTTTGGATAGATTGGTAGGTGAATGAATAGATGGACATTTGTAATAAGTGGGAAAATAATTGAATAAAAACATTATAGTGAAAATTTTAGGCTTAGTACACAGGTAGTAGTAGAGAAGTATTTGGGGGTACACAGGCTATTTGCCATCTCAGATTTTATGGAGATAGATTTCTTGAAGAGGAAGAATTAAGGAAAGGATTGTCTGAGTGGAACAAGTAGATTTATATATATAACAGGAAAGTTGTTAAAAATGTGCTAAGAGGATATTGTATTTGAAACCATAGGAACTCCTAAAATATTGTTTGTCATCAAATTCTTTTCATATAAAAATATTAGAAGAGGCCTGAAGTATACTACATTCTCCTCTTTCTTTTGTCTTCTCTGCACAGAATGTAGCATTAAAGCCCAGTTGCTTAGACCCTCATACTCTAGCAAGAGTCATTAGCTTCTGAAGTGAAAAATACTCTGCCACCAAACTGTCACGGCTGAGGAATCAGAAAACAAGTTAGGTTTTTGAGCTGTCAGGTTGAAAAGGATTTGCAAGCCCCTTCCTACCTACTCTGTGCTATGAAGATAGATTTCCAGAGGTTTGAGAGAGATTTGTACTATGGCTTTGAGGTTTACAAAATGCCACCATCTGAGGAATTTGAATTATTCTTCCCCTGTATTTCATTTGTAATGTACCTTTGCCAGCATAAACAGTATTAAAAGGGCATTTGAACAGTAATAAGGCCCTTAACACTTATGAGCAGCAATTTCCCTTGAAATGAAGTTGTTGTACTGAAAGGAAATAACCAGTAGCAAACTGGGTTAACCCCTTGTCTTCCAAAATGTAATACCACATGGATTGCATCTTTCAGGAAAGAACCCGAGTATGGTTCTTTCCTGAAAGATATAAAATTTAGGATTTTCAGTTAACAATTTTTGACCAATCCCTTTCTCTCCTACCTACTACTCATAGTAAGGGAAAAATAATTCACTCAAAAACCTCAAATTATAGAACCCCCTGGAGTGGATTTTATTCCAAGCTCTATGTTTTCACAGTGAGCCCTCTGAAAAGTCACTTAGCCTCTCTGAATCATAGTTTTCTGAAATATAAATTGAGAACAATACAAACAGCTACTAAATAGAGTTTTTGCAAATGATTTAAATCACCATCTCTGAAAATACATAGCATAATCCTGGCATATTGTTAGCATTTCACAAATATTAGCTACATTACTGCTAACCTAACCAAATACTTTTTAAGTAGAGTTACTCAGGTTCCTAGACTATTTACCTTAACATCCTAACTTGTTAGATAGAGGCTGATTTCTAATTGGCATTTACTTATGAGCATACCTAAAAAGTGCTTGTAGGGCTGGGCACGGTGGCACACACCTGTAATCCCAGTGCTTCTGGAGGCTGAGGCAAGAGGATCATGAGTTCAAAGCCAGCCTCAGCAAAAGCGAGGCCCGAAGCAACTCAGTGAGACCAAATAAAATACAAAATGGGGCTAGCGATGTGGCTCAGTGATTGACTGCCCCTGAGTTCAATCCCTGGTACAAAAAAAAAAAAAAAAAGAAAGAAAGTGTTTGTAGTGCTATGGATGTGGCTCAGTAGCAAAGCAGTTGCCTGGCATGTGTGAGGCCCTAGATTTGATACTTAGCACATTAAAAAGTGCTTAAAATTTTGTATTTTTGTGAATACCATTCTTCATTTGCTTTGTTTTAAATAGAAGGAAAGAAAACTTCATTTAGCCAACAATGGTAGTATTACCGCAAATTGCAGTTAACAATGTTTTACCATATTTTGATTTTTCAAAGTAATTCTGGGCTTTCAAACTTCCAAAATGTTTTATTAATGGTTTCTTACTCATATGCAAACAAAAATTTTCTTGGAAGAAGTTTACAGACTGCAGGTAAAAACTTGACACTCAGCCAAGACTTAATTCAGAGTCAATAAAGTAATACCCTTATGCCTAGGTAGATGTGTAAATTTTCTCCACATGATAAATAAGCAGACTGTGATTTCTATCAAATCAATTTTGGCTTGAGTCAGTCCTTCTCTAATCAATAAATCTGGATGTGCATTGAAATATGTAGTCAATATATGCAGTGTTACATTCACTTTAAACTCCTTCATCAAAAGTACATAGCAATTTTTCTATTATTGCAATAAATTCAAAATACCAGGCTTTTTCTTTTTCTTTTAACTACCACTTTAAAGGGACAATAAGTTTCTGGGTCCTGAAAAAGCTCTTGCTTATATATGCTTAGAAATCCACATAGATTCTCTGACTCAATCAATGCAGTAGCTACAATTACATTGAAACTGCACTATAAAGTAGAAATGGGTATGAGGTAATATTAGTGAAAATTGTGGTATTTCAAAGTTATTGCTGGTATGTAGAGATTTTATTAGGAATTTTAAGAAGTTGGAGGTTTCTGAATAATGTGTGAATCACAGGAAAGGGATCCATTTTCTGGTCAAGATTATTATGGGTCTTCCACAGCTTCCATTAATAATTTTCTTTTCCATTGTATATATGTGTACAACAGAACCAGTATTGTCAAAGCCTCCAAATCTTGGCAATGCAATAAGTTTATTCAGCTTCCTCAGAATTTGCAAAAGGTTGGAAGATCCTTGCCTCCTCTAACAGTTGTATTCAACCTTGTTTGTTTCCTTCTAAATTTCTTTATGTTAAGTAGCTGTTTCTGACATGCTTTAGTAGGAGGTGTGGGACATTGCAGAGATCAATTTTGCCATCATCCTATGCCATAACCACAAAGCTATGTGATCAAGATCTGTGTCTGTTCCAAACTCATAAGGGATTGTCACTCTGAATTAAATGTTCACTCAATTGTTTACATGCACTTTGAATAGCTTATGAAGGCTCCTAACTCAGTAGATTCTTATACTAGAGTCCATAAACAGAATTCATGGGTCTGTGAATTTGGTTGAGAAAAATTATGTCTTTATTTTACTGACCTCTAATTATAATTCAGCATTTATTTCAACTATGAATGTAAAAGTCATAGTTAATAATGACAGTATTTGTGACTTTGTCCCCAACAAAAATCAAAATGTCCATAAAATAGTATAGGTCAAAATATCCTTTAGGCTCATTGCTACCTCAAAGTTATAGAACTAAACATGAGATCAATTATTTTCTCAAATATAGTTTGAAATAATTTTAAAGTTGTAATATACTAGTAGTAAAAATGCCTGCATATTAACATATTAAATCAGGGGTTGATAAACTTTTTTCTATAAAGTTTATTATCTTTTTGGACAATGTATTCTGTTGGAACTACTCAGCTCTGCCATTATAGCACAAAGTAGCCACAGATAATATATACATGTATTAGCCTAGCTGCCTTCCACAAAAATTTTATGTTATATTAAAAAATCAGGCAGGAGGTATGTTTTGCCAAATAATATCTACTGGGGGTCTAATAACTATACTCAGATACATCACATTCTAGATGGGGAAGATAGTCACTATAAGAAGTAACTAAAACAATAGTACTTATGATGATAAGAACTGTAGATGAATATAAGTAGAAATGTTGGGTGCATTCTTAAATAGGGAACTAGAGAAGGCCTCACAGAGCAGTTACATTTGACAGAAGACCTGAAGAAGGTGAGGGGGGAAGCAGACTGAAAACTAGAGATGGACCTGCTAGGCAGAAGGAACAGGTAGTGCCAAGCCCCCAAGGAAAGAACATGCCTAGCTTCTTCCATCAAGAAGGCAAAATATGGCTGCTATAGACTAAGTGAGATAGTGAACAGCAGAAATAAGATCAAAGGATAATGAGGCTAGGAATTCTCAATCATTCCTGCATCTTAGAATCATCTAAAGAACTTTTAAAAACCACAGGCATTTAGACTACACCACACATTTGTCCTCCTAGAACTACAATGTAGTTCAATTCATTTTTTGGGGGGGGGTTAGACATTTTTTTTCAGTTCTCCAGGTGATTCTTTTTTTTTAATTGATTGTTCAAAACATTACAGAGCTCATGATATATCATCTTTCATACATTTGACTCGATTGGGTTATGTACAATAATGATTAAAAACCCTCCATAGGGGGCTGGGGTTGTGGCCCAGTGTTAGAGCAATTGCCTAGCATGTGTGAGGCACTGGGTTCGATTCTCAGCACCACATATAAATAAATGAACAAAACAAAGGTCCATCAACATCTAAAAATATTTTTTAAAAAACACTACATAGGCATTAGCTATGTTAGATGAAGAGTCATTGGAGGGCTTTGATAACAAAATGACATGATTTTAAGTTTTAAGGTCACTCTGGCTGTTCTTGTTTAAAGGATTAAGGGAAGAATCAAGAAGCCTAGTTCAAATACTTTTGCAATAATCCAACATGTCATGGCAATTAGTATTAAGGTTCATTTAGATTAAGATGGGCATATAAGAAAAAAGAAAACTATCTACCCAGAGAGATTTAAAGGAAAATGAGAAACTTCCTAAACAAAATATCTCCTCTACCAGACCATTTACTTCAAGATTATAGATCATCACATGTTTATAGACTATAGGATGATAGGAAAAGAAATGCAACATGCATTGAATACTTACTATGTTTTAGTCATATTATATTTACTATCTCCCTTAATCCTCACAATGACTCTGTGGAGTGCATATTACTACCCACATCTTACAGATGAGGGAGCAAACTTATAGAAATTAAATGAATTGTACTTTGTCAAATGCTTTTTCTGCATCTATCGAGATGATCATATGGTTCTTGTCTTTAAGTCTATTGATGTGGTGAATAGCATTTATTGATTTCCGTATATTGAACCAGCCCTGCATCCCAGGGATGAATCCTACTTGATCATGGTGCACAAGTTTTTTGATATGCTTTTGTATTCGATTCGCCAGAATTTTATTGAGAATTTTTGCATCCAAGTTCATTAGAGATATTGATCTGTAGTTTTCTTTCTTTGAAGTGTCTTTGTCTGGTTTTGGGATCAGGGTGATGTTGGCCTCATAGAATGAATTTGGAAGAGCTCCTTCTTTTTCTATTTCTTGAAATAGCTTGAAAAGTATTGGTATTAATTCTTCTTTGAAGGTTTTGTAAAACTCCACTGTATACCCATCCGGTCCAGGGCTTTTCTTGGTTAGTAGTCTTTTGATTGCTTCTTCTATTTCTTCCTTTGATATTGGTCTGTTTAATTTGTGTGTGTCTTCCTGACTCAATCTGGGCAGATCATATGACTTAAGAAATTTATCGATATCTTCGCTATCTTCTATTTTATTGGAATATAGGGTTTCAAAATATTTTCTAATTATCTTCTGTATTTCTGTAGTGTCTGTTGTGATATGGCCTTTTTCATCCCGTATGTTAGTAATTTGAGTTCTCTCTCTTCTTCTCTTCGTTAGCATGGCTAAGGGTCTGTCTGTCTTGTTTATTTTTTCAAAGAACCAACTTTTAGTTTTATCAATTTTTTCAATGGTTTTTTTTTGTTTCAATTTCATTGATTTCTGCTCTAATTTTAATTATTTCTTGTCTTCTACTACATTTGACAAAGTACAGCATCCCTTTATGTTCAAAACACTAGAAAAACTAGGGATAACAGAAACTTACCTCAACATTGTAAAAGCTATCTTTGCTAAGCCTCAGGCTAGCATCATCCTAAACGGAGAAAAACTGAAGGCATTCCCTCTAAAATCTGGAACAAGACAGGGATGCCCTCTCTCACCACTTCTATTCAATATAGTTCTTGAAGTACTAGCCAGAGCAATTAGACAGACAAAAGAAATTAAAGGCATAAAAATAGGAAAAGAAGAACTTAAATTATCACTATTTGCGGATGATATAATTCTATACCTAGAAAACCCAAAAGGGTCTACAAAGAAACTGCTAGAGTTAATAAATGAATTCAGCAAAGTGGCAGGATATAAAATCAACACGCATAAATCAAAGGCATTCCTGTATATCAGCAACAAAACTTCTGAAATGGAAATGAGGAAAACCACCCCATTCACAATATCCTCAAAGAAAATAAGATACTTGGGAATCAACCTAACAAAAGAGGTGAAAGATTTATACAATGAAAACTACAGAACCCTAAAGAGAGAAATAGAAGATCTCAGAAGATGGAAAAATGTACCCTGTTCATGGATAGGCAGAACTAACATCATCAAAATGGCGATATTACCCAAAGTTCTCTACAGGTTTAATGTGATGCCAATCAAAATCCCAACGGCATTTCTTGTAGAAATAGATAAAGCAATCATGAAATTCATATGGAAAAACAAAAGACCCAGAATAGCAAAAGCAATTCTAAGCAGGAAGTGTGAATCTGGAGGTATAGCAATACCAGAGTTAAAACTGTACTACAAAGCAATAGTAACAAAAACAGCATGGTACTGGTACCAAAACAGGCAGGTGGACCAATGGTACAGAATAGAGGACACAAAGACTAATCCACAAAGTTACAACTATCTTATATTTGATAAAGGGGCTAAAAACATGCAATGGAGGAAGGATAGCATCTTCAACAAATGGTGCTGGGAAAATTGGAAATCCATATGCAACAAAATGAAACTGAATCCCTTTCTCTCGCCATGCACAAAAGTTAACTCAAAATGGATCAAGGAGCTAGATATCAAATCAGAGACACTGCGTCTGATAGAAGAAAAAGTTGGCTACGATCTACATACTGTGGGGTTGGGCTCCAAATTCCTTAATAGGACGCCCATAGCCCAAGAGTTAATAACAAGAATAAACAAATGGGACTTACTTAAACTAAAAAGTTTTTTCTCAGCAAAAGAAACAATAAGAGAGGTAAATAGGGAGCCTACATCCTGGGAACAAATCTTTACTCCCCACACTTCAGATAGAGCCCTAATATCCAGAATATACAAAGAACTAAAAAAATTAGACAATAAGATAACAAATAACCCAATCAACAAATGGGCCAAGGACCTGAACAGACACTTCTCAGAGGAGGACATACAATCAATCAACAAGTACATGAAAAAATGCTCACCATCTCTAGCAGTCAGAGAAATGCAAATCAAAACCACCCTAAGATACCATCTCACTCCAGTAAGATTGGCAGCCATTAGGAAGTCAAACAACAAGTGCTGGCGAGGATGTGGGGAAAAGGGTACACTTGTACACTGCTGGTGGGACTGCAAATTGGTGAGGCCAATTTGGAAAGCAGTATGGAGATTCCTGGGAAATCTGGGAATGGATCCACCATTTGACCCAGCTATCGTCCTTCTCGGACTATTCCCTGAGGATCTTAAAAGAGCGTACTATAGGGATACTGCCACATCAATGATCATAGTGGCACAATTCACAATAGCTAGACTGTGGAACCAACCTAGATGCCCTTCAATAGATGAATGGATAAAAAAAATGTGGCATCTATACACAATGGAATATTATGCAGCACTGAAAAATGACAAAATCATAGAATTTGCAGGGAAATGGATGGCATTAGAGCAGATTATGCTAAGTGAAGCTAGCCAATCCTTAAAAAACAAATGCCAAATGTCTTCTTTGATATAAAGAGAGCAACTAAGAACAGAACAGGAAGGATGAGCATGAGGAAAAGACTAACATTAAACAAAGACGAGAGGGGGGGGAGAAAGGGAGAGAGAAGGGAAAGCATATGGAAAAAGTAGGAGACCTTCAATGTTACACAATATTATAAGCGGTTGTGAGGGGAAAGGAGGAGGGAAAAAAGGGAGAGAATTAAACAACAGCAGAGGAGGTAGAGAGGGAAGATGGGAGGGGAGGGGAGGGGAGGGGGTATAATAGGGGATAGGAAAGGTAGCAGAACACAACAGTCACTAATATGCCATTATGTAAAAATGTGAGTGTGTAACCAATGTGATTCTGCAATTTGTATTTGGGGAAAAAATGGGAATTCATAAATCGAGTCAAATGTATAAAATATATCATGAGCTCTGTAATGTTTTGAACAATCAATAAAAAAAGAAATTAAATGGATTGATCAAGGATATGCAGAGAATAAATTAAGAAGCAGAGATTAAACACAGATCTGCCTGACTCCACATTTGTGTGCTTTCTGTTATTGAAAACTGACATCCAAGAAACAGATCCTAGAAAAGGAAGTAGGAATAGAAGCCACATATAAAAGATAGTTGGCTGTGCTTTTGGAAGGCATGAGCAATACATGGTTTTATGGGTAAACAGTCTACTTGTGTACTGTGGTAGGCAGAATAATGGCTCCTTAAGTGTGTTCACATCCTAATTCCTGGAACACATGAATACATCTTACATAATAATAAAAGGCATTTTGTAGATATGATCATGGTTATGGAGTTTGAGATAGGGAAATTATTCTAGATTATCTGGGAGGACTCTGTAATCACATGGGTCCTATATTAATTTTCTGATGCTGCGATAACAAATTACCACATACTAGGTAGCTTAAAACAACAGGAATTTATTCTTTCACATTCTGGGTACTACTGGTCTAAAATCAAGGATGAGCAGGATTGTATTCCCTCTCAGGGCTCTGGGGAGACTCCTTCTCTGCCTTTTCAGCTTCCGGTGGCTCCAAGTATCCCTTGAGTTATAGCTGCATTACTCCAATCTGTCTCTATGATCACATTTTCTCCTCTGTATTTTCTTCTTCCTTTCCTATCTTAAATTTCCATCTGCCCTTATAAAGACAGTTGTCACTGGACTGAGAGCCCATTCAGATAATTCAGAATGATCTTCTTATATTAAGGTCCATAATTACATCTACATATAAACTTTGTAAACAATGCTAAATTTACAGGTTCTGAGGATTAGAATGTGGACATATCTTTTGAGTGACCACAATTCAACCCACTAAAAGTTGTTAAAAGTGGAGATACCCTTTGTGGCTATGATCAGAGGGAGATGAGACTATGGAAAAACTGTCAGATAGATGCAATGTTGTTTGAAGATGGAGGAAGGGGACTTCAAGCAACCAATGAAGTTGAAAGCAGCAAGGAAACAGATTCTCCCCTAAGCCCTGAAGAAAAAAAATGCAGCCCTATCAGCACCTTGACTTTAACTCAGTGAAACTCATTCTAGACTTCTGACCTCTAGAACTATAAGATAAATTGATATTGTGTTAAGCTTCTGTGTTTGTGGGAATTTGTTACAGTAGTGGTAGAAAACTATATAGGTTCTAAGTAAAGTTGAGCAGATGTTTGGATTAGAACAAGTGTGGAAGCTAGAGTGAAGGTGGCAGATCACAGACTACAAGGATGTAAATACAAGAAGGCAGAGTAGGACAGATGGCAGGAAGTACAAGAGCACAGGAGGGGGAAGGTCAGGACCTAAAATATAGAACTAATATGCATTATTAACATCCAGAAGCATGCTTGTTAACGGAAATCAGACCAGTAAACTAATTATAAAATAGGGAGCCAAGACACTATAGGGAGGAGCATAATTGGAAGCTTGCTGTCCAGTTTGACTAAGTGTAGACATGGGAGAGTGGCATATTCTGAAGAGGAGCATAATTGGAAGCTTGCTGTCCAGTTTGACTAAGTGTAGACATGGGAGAGTGGCATATTCTGAAGGGTATATCCATATAAAATCATCTGCAATGTTTACATTGCAGATATTGAAGGATCCCTTAAAGTTCACGTACCATACTATTATCACCTGTTTAACAGAGAGCACTTGTTAGAAAGATGCCCTTGTCAATCACCTAACAGAGTCTGAAGGAAAGTTTCCCCAGACTGATAATTATGGATAAGAGACAACTAGGAAATATTTCCAGAATGGGGTGTTAGGGATGATCAAGCTTGGCACATGGTCTATATGCAACAAATATTTGTTGGATAGATGAATGATTGAATAGTTGAGTGAGTAAAAACTCTGAGGACTCTGGAAATCTCTAGGGCATCATAACTTAAAAGGAAAAAGAGATGCAGCTGGGCATGGTAGCATATGCCTGTGAATCCCAGATACTCCAGAGGGAGACAAAGTCAGGAGGATCACAAACTGGAGGCCAGCCTGGACAACTTCATGAGACCCTGTCTCAAAATAGAAAACAAAAAGGGCTGGAAATATAGCTAAGAGAGAGTTCTCTTGGCTCAAACACCAGAAGAGAGGTGGGGGGAGGAGGTGGTAGAACTCCAAAGGCAAATTGATCATTGCTGATACTTCCCCTTAACTGGACCAACAAATATATCAAAATATGTTCGACATCCCTAGAAATTAGAGAAATTCAAATCAAATCTACACTGATATTTGATCTCACTCCAGTTATAATGACAATCATCAAGAATACAAATAATAAATGCTAACAAGGCTGTGGGGTAAAAGTACACTCATACACTGTTGGTGGGACTGTAAATTAGTACAACTACTATGGAAATCAGTATGGAGGTTCCTCAAAAGACTAGGCATGGAATGACATATGACCCATCTATACCACTCCTCAGTATTTATTCAAAAGAATTAAAATCAGGATACTATAGAGACACATGCATATCTGTGTTTATAGCCCTACAATTTACAATATCCAAGTTATGGATCTAGTCTAGGTGTCTTGTCAACAGAATGGATAAAGAAAATGTAGTATACATCTACACAATGGGGTTTTATTCATCCATAAAGAAAAATGAAATTATATCATTTTCAGGAAAATGGATGGAACTGGAGAACATCATGTTAAATGAAATAAGCTAGACTCACAAAGTCAAGAGTCATATGTCTTCTCAGACTAGAGAGAAAAAAAAGAACAATATATCTCATGAAAATAGAAGGAGGGCAGTAGATTAGAAGAAGGGAAACATAGGGAAGTTGCAGGGGAGAGTAAGGGGAGGTAGTGAGGAATGAAATTGACCAAATCATGTTATGTACACTATGAATAGATCACAATGTATACCAATCTTATAATGATTATGCAGCAGTAAAAGAGAGAGAGATTGCTAGTATAAGAGTTTACATATAAATACCTGCATTTTCTTTTTGTTACTTTATATTTTCATTTTCATTGTTTAATTTTAAATCACCCCATTAATTTTAATGGTATAAGAGTATGGTTTTAATTCATTCTTATTAGATAGCCATTTATGAGTTGAGGCATTTTTACTAGAGACTTGCTCAACTAAATTCAGAAAAATAGCATACTAAAAACTCAAATTAGTGAAATATATTTTAAACCTCCATTTTCCATACTGCAATACGGCATCCTTCCATCTCAGCAAGTAATAGATTCTTATCTGTAAACACAACCCAGCATGCCAGGATTTGCAGATGTACCCATGAGCCAACCAAACATCAAATCTCCTTTGCAAGCAAAAGGTCAACTTCCCAGTGTAAAGTCTCCAGTTACAGGCTTGCACTCATTCTCAAATCACCCTAACACATAGAAAACAGACATATTTACTTTTCACAGAATTCATGGGAGAATTTTGCCCTAAAACAATGTCAAAAGCCAACTCTCTCAACAAGCTGAAACATTCCTCACTGGTCTCCAGATGAAAGACCCTCTCGTAAAGTTGGTGAGAGTGACAAGAAAAGAGAGATTTTCTTTTTAGATTAGAAGAAAACACTCAGATTTCACCAGCATATTTTGGACCTAAATCCTCATGATTCTGAGTTTTATTTCCTATAAGATGTTACCAAGGCAAATGCTCAGGGAAATAGCAGCTGGAGCCATTTGAGGGTTACTAATTACAGAGCATCACAGGTACAATTTGTAATCCTCCTTGACAGATGTGACCCATTACATTAAGTATTGCTGGCATGTTCTACAAGCCAGATGCAGCCTGGGAAGAGACTGGTCTTTGTGTAGCACAGCTTTCTAGCAAGAAACACATTACTAGTAGCTCTGTAAACATGTAGGAAAAACAACTGTTGACATGATATCATCAGAGGATATTTTAAATGGCCAATTGATTTGTAAAATATCTCACCCCACTCCTCAAGGTATTGACAGCCAAATAAATGCTCGGAAACTTCTATTAGATTATCAATTCTGCCTTTATCATCCAACACTACTGATGTCAACATTTGGATTGAAAAGATTGGCAGGGGATGGTTTGAACTACAATGTTCTAATTAAAATATTTTAAAAATTAAGAAAATGTTTCCATTCATTTTCCTCTAGCCCATGGTGTAGCTAAGCAGCATCTATATGGTATAGAAATAAATACTCATCTCAAAGCATTTCAGGAAGAAAAAGAAAAATGTCAAAACGATCATTATCTCTGTAGGCAAAACAAATAGCTGATTGAATGACTTTTAGATTTCCAGTCATTGCTGAGATGTCCTGGAGGTTTGACCAGAGGGTTCCTCAACCACAAATACAAAGAACTATTGTCCCTTCCACACAAACAATGAAAAGAATCAAAGAAGAATCACATGCACCTTTATTATTATTTTTCTAAGCACTCCTTTAAAGATAAAGAACACAAAAGGATAATTTATGTTTACAGTTCTGTGACACAGAAAAAATATAATTAAAGTACTAAATCTCTCCTAAGAAATGTGATATACGAAATTTAATTCAGCATTTAGCTAGAAAGGAGTCCCCTCGGACAGATCAGGTTGATGTGTGAGTTATCAGTTTTGAAGGAATGGTATTTTGGTCAGCCCTACACTGATTTCTCCTCACAACTGTCAGTCAGAATGAATTATAGGCCATATTACCTGAATCCCAACATCTAGCTACATTAACAGCCTCTGATTTTGTTCTTTCAAATGCCATTTAGATATATAGAAGTCATTTTTTTTCCTATCATATTTCCAGCACCTTCCGGCAAGGCAACCTTTAACATTTCCCACACAAGAGGACAAGAGGGTTTTTGTTTTGTTTTGTTTTTTGCTCTGGATTTCAGAATATAAAAAGTTACAGTTGCTTTTTTAATCTTCTCTATTAGTTGCATAAAACTGTCAATGGCTTATGATAGTCTTGAAAATATCAGGCTGATTTAACAGAAACTTTCCTGAAGTGGTTACAGAGTGGGGAGAGGAGATAAGAAATGGAAGAATACATGAAGAGGGCAGTTTATTTTTCTATAACATTTCAATCTAATTTTTAAAGCATAGTCCATCCCTCTAATACATTATTGGCTCTAATAAGAATTCCACAAACTCATAATGGTCAGAGTATAAGCTTTAAAGAGTGAGTATATTATTTACAGACTTGGGCACTGACCATATTTTCCTTCATGAATCTTGAAGAAGCATTTTTGGCTCGTCTCATGAAAAATCTATTGGGAAGCAATATATTTGAAAGTGCTGTCTTCCCTCCTTGTAGGATGGGAGCCCAATCAATCTTTTGTGTTATGACCAGGTGTAGGTCATAAAACAGCAGTTATTGCAGGTTTTATGGAGTTGAGAGCTGGGACACTCATGAGGAGGATAAGTTCATAATAGCCTTAAAGAGCAAACTATCCTTCAAGGTCCTAGGTTTCCATAGAAGTACTGCTCCAGTGATCTGCAGCCTTATGTTCTGTTTTGTTTTGTTTTTGTTTTTACCAAAAATTCTTACCATTAGAAAACATGCCTGCATTCAACAACTCAGCTATATAACACATATTTATTGTATTCATAGACTTGTGTACTGGAGAAGTATATAAAAGGACCTGGTTTATTTCAACCTGTCATCCCCCAAGTTTAGAGAAGTTTGAGGCTCTTCAAGCATTCAAATGCCCTTTGTTATGGTTTAGATATGAGGTATCCCCTAAAAGATCATGTGTGAGACAATGCAAAAAGGTTCATAGGTAAGATGATTAGATTATGAGCTTTAACCTAATCAGTGGATTGATCTACTTATATAGATTAATTGAGTGATAACTGTAGACAAGTATAGCTGGATAATGTAGATCACTAGGGGCATGCTTTGGGGTTTATATGTTGTTGCTGGTGAGCAGTGTTCTCTGTTTCCTGGTTGCCATGTCCTGAACTGTTTCCTCCAAAACACCTGTAACAATGTTCTGTTTCATCTGGGTCCCAGAGCTATGGAATGGTCAACTATGGACTAAACCTCTGAAATCCTGAACCAAGATAAATTTTCCTTCTCTATGTTGTTCTCTTCAGGTCTTTTGATATGTTATTTCTGAAACTTTCACCTTCAGTCTGTGGATGCCTTTTCCTATAAGATGAATTTCTTGAAGACAGGATATTGTTGGGTCTTTTTTTAAATCCAATCTGCCAATCTATAAGTTTTTAAAATATTTTTTAGTTGTTGATGTACCTTTATTTTATTTTTATTTATTTATATAATATTTTATTTTTATTTATTTATATATTTAGTTGTTGATGTACCTTTATTTTATTTATTTATATGTGGTGCTAAGAATCAAACCCAGTGCCCCACACATGCTAGGCAAGCCACAACCCCAGCCCCAGTGTATGACTTTTGATTGATGAGTTTAGGCCATTAAAATTCAGAGTTTTGTTGAGACGTGATTTATATTCCCATACATTTTGGTTCTTTTTAACTTGACTTTGTTTCTCCTTTTATTGGTTTTTCCTTTAGTTTAATACATCCCTTTGCTGATTTTCATTGTCTTTCGTTTCCTCCTCATGGAATATTTTGCTAAGGATGTTCTGTAGTGCAGACTTTCCAGTTGTAAATTCTTTTAACTTTTGTTTCTCATGAAAGGTTTTTATTTTGTCATCAAATCTGAAGCTTAATTTTGCTGGATATAAGATTCTTGGTTGGCATCCATTTTCTTTTAGAGCTTGGTTTATGTTGTTCCATGATGTTCCAGCTTTCAGAGTCTGGGTTGAGAATTTAGCAGATATCCTAGTTGGTTTCCCCCTATATGTAATCTGATTCTTTTCTCTTGTGACTTGTAAAATTCTCTCCTTATTCTATATGCTAGGCATTTTTATTATAATGTGCCTTGTTGTACATTTGTGGTGATTTTGTACATTTGGTTCCTGTAGGCTTCTTATATTTGATTTTCCAATTCATTATTCAGGTTTGGAAATTTTTCTGATATTATTTCATTCAATAAATTGTTCATTCCTTTAGTTTGTAACTCTATGAGTTCCTCTATCCCAATAATTCTTAAATTTGGTCTTCTCATGTTATCCCATAATTCCTAAATATTCTGCTCATGGTTTCTTACCATCTTCACTCTGTAATCAACTTTATTTTCAAGATTATATATTTTATCTTCATTGTCTGAGGGTCTCTCTTCCAAGTGATCTAATCTGTTGGTGATGTTTTCTATTAAGTTTTAAATTTGGTTTATTGTTCCCTTCATTTCAAGGATTTCTGTTTTTTTTTTTCAGAATCTCTATCTCCTTATTGAAGTAATCTTTTGCTTCCTGTATTTGCTTAGGTAGCTCTTTATCAAAATGATCTTTTGCTGCTTGTGTTTACTCTCTTATATCATCCTTTAATTTGCAGGACATTTTAATTTTGTACATCCTGAACTTCTTCTCTGATATTTCTTCTGCTGTGCTGGCCAAAGATTCTAATAATGTGATATCTTGATTTGTTTGGGGCACTTTCTTCCCTTGATTTTTCATACTCCTTGTGTGTCTTCCCTTCTAGCACTGTGGATCTGAGGTGTTACAGTTTTTAACCCTTTAGGCTTATAGTGTCCCTGTAGGGTTCCAATACCTCTCCTTTAAGGGGGAGATCGATATTAACAGATCCCAATACAAACAATATACAATCTTAAACCAAATAGCCCCTATTAGGATGTTTACGGTTTTGTTACAATATATAGAAATGGTGAGTTCAATTATTATGTACAATATAAACAATAGATTTGCAAAAACTATAGTTTCTAATAGTGGACAAAGAGAGAACCAGGGGTAGGATGTAGGATGAGATGTTAAGGAGGTAGGAGGTGAGGATATAGCGTTATTAGATCTTAGGAAGCATGAAAGAAGAATCAAAAGAGGTTGGCTAGGAATCGTTTCTTTGATATAAGGAGGTTGATTCATAGTGGGATATGGAGCGGGAGCATGGGAGGAATAGACGAACTCTAGATAGGGCAGAGGGGTTGGAGGGGAAGGGAGGGGGCATGGGGTTAGAAATGATGGTGGAATGTGATCATTATTATCCGAAGTACATGTATGAAGACTCAAATTGATGTGAATAACTTTGTATACAACCAAAGATATGAAAAAATGTGCTCTATATGTGTAATAAGAATTTTAATGCATTCTGCTGTCATATATAAATAAAAAATTAATCTAAAAAAAGAGGTTGGCTAGTAGCACAGGAAAAGAGAGATTTTGGGGAGACAAGTAAGTAGAAAGACAATCGAGAGAGTACAAGAAGCAAATATAAAATTAATAAAATATAAAAATAGAAGATAAAATAATATACAACACAACTCTAATATACTATTGAGACATCCCAGTACTCAGTAGCCTAATGCATGAAAAGTATTTGGTTTCACAAATGTTGGGGGTATGAGAGTGGGAAAAGAGAGAGAAAAAGAAAGAAAAAAGAAAAAAACTTGAAGGAATATAAGAGGATTATTTCTTTTGGAGATCAGTATCTTTCCTGCTTCCCTTCTCATCCAGTAGGTAGGGTTGTCTGCTGTTTGCTGCTATCTCCACCCTCAGGATGGTGAAGGTTATCAATGTGGGGAGGGGGTTGTACTTGGAGGAAGAACTCCTACAGATGGGGTATAGCACTTGCTGATCCCCTTTGGAAGACTTGTACCCTAAAGATCTCCTTTGGGCCCCACTCCTGTGATGTGGGTGCCTGGTCTTACCCTTATATCACCTGTGGACCTCACAATTATTGGTCTCTAGTATCTAAACTGTACCTCACTCACCTCCTCCCTTTCTACTTCCCAACCAGGAACCTCTCTCTTTGGAGGTCCTGTGGGCTGTTCTCTGGAGATGTCTTATACTGGGCAGATCAGGACCAGGCTTTGCAAGCTATGGACCAGCCACATAGCTGCAAGCACTGTGCCGGGTCAGAGGAGAGAGTTGGGGAACTATTTTTCAGGTCTTTTGGTCACAGCAAAAACACTCATTAAAACATCCCTCATTAACTCAGTATGGGTTCTTTTAGTTATGGCTTTGGATCTTTCCAAAAACTGTATGTTGAGGTATTTTCTTTGTTCTAAATTTTCCTCTTGCACATATTCAAGAAGGGATTCTTAATAAATCATATTACTGAAACAGGTCTTTAACATCCTGTACTCCACTACCCAAACAGCACAATACCTCTGCTTACTATCTTCAGCCCAACACATGAATAGTGCACCACTCCAAGTGACTAAACAGAAATGTGTAAACTCCTAAAATCTTTCATTTCCTGCAGATCATACTTTCTGATCTCCATATACTATAACTAAATCTGCATGATAATCCATATTGGTATAAAAATGGAAGAGAACTAAAGAAGACTACAGTGCATAATTCTACTTTCTCTGTGGCCCTGTGGAGGAAGTATCCCTACCTTTATCATCTAGTTTACTTTTAGCTTATTGTAGAGAGACTCAAGACACGTTGGAGAGGTGGGTAATAAGGACAATACTTGGAACAAGCTATAAATCCCTAAAAGGTAGATCAACTTAAACCACATAAGAGCCATCTTCCCAGATCTTTTTGTTTAAATATTTTTTAGTCATTGATGGACCTTTATTTTATTTATTTGTATGTGGTGCTGAGAATTGAACCCAGTGCCTCACACATGCCAGGCAAGAACTGAACCACTGAGCTACAATCCCAGCCCCCTAGATCTTTTTTTTTTTTTTTTTGAGCTCCTAGAAAGCAGAGATCATTTTCTGACTTACTGAATTAGTTATTCAAAGATAGAGTTTTCCATTCATGTAATGAACACTTTGTTTGACAAAGATTGGCTGAACGGTTTGCCCTCTATGCCAGAATGCTAGGTGCTAGAGATACAGCAATAAATCAGACTCAGGCACAGCCCTCAGGTGGACTTTCTGGTGGGAGAGACGATCAGTGAAGCAGAAACTCACAAGACCCTGAGGGCACTGTGCGCCACAGAAAAGCACTACAAAGATTTGTGGAGGGAATGAATTCCACATGGGGTCACATTTAAGACTGAATAATCTTGAGTTTGGGAAGTATATCACTTAATATCAACAACAAAAAGTTGTGTAAAAATATGAAGGGAGCCATCCTCTACTTTGAAGTGAGTTTTGCCATGTAAAGGAAGTTTATCACGGAACCCCTAACAAACGCATAACAAATAGCCCCTGAAAGCCGCTGAATCTTGAAATAAAGAGAACAGCAGCAACTTTCAGTATTTCTGTGATCAAATGCTCCATTTTATGCATTTGTCTGTTTCTATTTAGAGACCATTAACATATAGTAAAGTGCACAGGTTTTACGTTTTCAGTTTATTAATTTTTATAAATGTATATATACTCCTATAACCACCACTCAAAACAAGATATAGAATATGCCCATCACCCCAAAAATTTTCCTTGCCTTTTTCGAGTCCTTTCCATGTACATACTCAGAGACAATAATTGTTATGAATTCTTCTATCACTATGGATTAGGTTTGCCTATTCTTGATTTCATATTTATAAAATTATATAATTATTTTATTTATAAAATTCTTTGCATCTAAGTCAACACACCAACATTTGTGGCAGTACACTTAAATAGATTTTAAAAACCTTTAAATAAATGAGTAATAAATACAATCCCCACTATAGTGTTTCAAAATTTCACTGTTTATTAAAAATATAGTCATGGATTCTTTTGGTTGACCTTTAGCCCTAAGTCATTTGAGTCAACCTGTTTTCCCCCACAAGAAATATTCTCTTATGTTCCAGAACATACACTTCAATCTTTTCTCAATGCCAATCTGATACATTACACCTATTATGTCTTCCTTCAAGGACACCACTGTACCATAGCACACTGAGTGACAAACACTGGGAAGAGACATCCATACCAAACAAAACAATCACATTTGTCTCTCTATACTAGCTTTTGTTCTACCTTCACTTCCTTCCTAGTCAAACATACTCTCCTACACTTAGCCATGCACCACTGATGTGTCCTCTAACGCAGTCTTGCTAAATCTGCATATATTTATTTCCTGCCTTTTGTCTCACTTTGCCTTTTCTTCTACAAAAGCTTTCCTTGCCTTTGAGTTTTCTGCAGATGATGATTCAAAATAAAATTTTTCTATCTTCCTTCAAAGCTCTAAATAAAACCTACTATCCTGCAAACCTGACTCCCAAGTTTTTGATGGAGCTGTAAGCAGTAAATCCCATTGTCTTCCCCTCTCAGTGTAACAGTTTCACATGGTAAGAGTAGGTCAATGAATTACACTGCCTGTCATAACCAGTCTCAGCCCATTTAGCCCTGGTGATGCTGTTATATTCTACTCTTTAATCAGAATACAAAATGCCACACATGTTTGCATCAGAGAGAAAACAGACCAGAAAAGAGTGTTCAATAATGGCATTGAGTACAGAAAAATGCCTCATCATATCTATAACTCAAGTCTTATGGAATAAGTCCTCATTTTAACACTTGGAAATAGTTGTCATCGTATGATATTCTGCATGTATACAGAAGCACAGAGTTACTATGTGTATAAATTTAAATATGAACATATAGCTAGGAACCAAAAGCGGTTCAAGATCATATGAATGGAAAAGAACTTTCAGGTGATTGCTATTTTTCTTTATATCTTGTTCTCAGTAACTTATTTGTTAACAAGAACATCCTGCCTGGACTTGTATCATCTCCTTAATGGATTACTGATTAATTTAAGCAAACTGATACTTTCAAACTATCTTAGAAACCTAAAAGCACTTCCATTTATTTCTTCTATGGCTAAAATTGTAGCCTTCCCAGGGGGACAGGGTTTGACTGAATCCCCACCCCGTTTAGGAATTTGTTCTTTGTTCCCCCTACTAAATATTGGGCAGCATTGTCTTTCATCTCAATTTTCACATAGGAAAGATAGGGAAGCCTACAGTTAACTTAGTTAAAAGGGCAAATGTTTTCTCTGATATGTGGATGTTAATTTACAATGGGGGGGAGGGGCTGGAGAAGAATAGAGTTACTTTAGGTAGAGGAGAGTGAAGGGAAGGGAGGGGGTATAAGGGTAGGAATGATATTAGAATGAATCGGACATTATTATCCTATGTGCATATATAGCTATACAACCAATGGGATTTTACATCATGTATAACCAGAAGAATGGGAAATGATATTCCATTTTATATGATGTATCAAAGTCCATTCTACTGCCATATATAACTAATTAAAATAAATTTAAAAACTTAACCTGATTAAGAAGTACAGTTCAGAATCTGGAAAAGTAAAGGAAAAAGTGATGTTTGCCCTGAAAATTACCAAAAAAATATTTATTCAAGCCAGATTTGTCTTAGATCTTGAATTTGAGGGAAGATCCTAATTAATATACTTACATATATTTTGTGGGGCAAAAATTTCTCACAGATATGAGTTACTGGATTAAGCTGTGCAAGAAAGAACCTCATGATAATCTCAGCACCTTTTCAGTCTTACTTTGGGTCTATAAGAACAAGGGTACCATTCCTTAATAAATTTCACTTGTGTACTAGAGGCCAATGTAACCCATTTAACTTGTGCTAGATTTACAGAGAAGCTAGTCCTGGGTCTTTTCCCAGTCCTGCCAAGATCCAAAGGGAACCTCAAGCCATGTGATGCTTAACTAGAAGATGCAGGCTCACAGAATTAAGCTACTCAGGAGTCCAGTTTTGATACTGTAGAGTCTTGGTGACCCTCTTCTACTAACTACTCCTGTATTGAGTACCTAGGGGCAGGGTAGAAGGTGACAGGTGGCTAACTCCAAGGTTTGTCAAAATTCAAACAAGTTTCCCCTTGCTCTAGGCCCTGGCAGACTAACTGATATTTTTCTAAATTTGGACTCAAAGGGGAATGTAGCTATATATAGAAATTGAAGGAAATCTAGGAGAAGACAGGAAAGAAGAAACCTGGGTGCCATTTACCATTATCTTGATAAAATGGCAGTGACACACACTCCACCTGCCACAATTAGGGTGATAAATGCCCGTTTCTTTGAGGCTTGTTTGAAAGTCAATTATGTAGATTATTTGGAGAATACTGACAGATGGCCTTCTTCCCCAGATGAGACAATCAAGCTGAACTTTGATATGTGCATAGAAAGCACTTATTTCTCTAACACAGAAGAGACTTCCCTAAAACAGCCCACCAAAGGAGCAGATGAAATTTTGCCCTTTTACCACTTTTGAAGATCCCTGCCCTTAAGTCTTTCCCCACTAGGTCTCCCTCTTTTCCCACTCTCAATGGAAGCACTGCTTCTTTTCATCTTCTAGTCAAATATTGATTCCGACCTGTCCTCAAGGTTTTGATTAACACAGAAGATTGCCACGTAAGCAGCTTTTTGTTTGTTTTCAGCTAATTCGTTTTTTATTATTCACTTGCTGCAGTAAATCTTACTTTTATTGTCCAACCACTGAACAGAGAAAAATGGATTGATTTGAGTAACTAAATAATTCAGGCTGCAATATGTGGTAGAAGGTGGGAGGGGGGAGGATTAGGGGAAGTCTGAGAAAACTTGATGCAACATTGCCCTTCAATTTCCATAGTCCTCACCTGATCCTCTACTGAGGTTACAACAAATATGATTGTATCATGAAGGGGCTGACAGAGGTGGCACTATGTTACTACAGTAGTAATTTAAAGCAAGAAAGGTTTAGATAATGATTGTTTACCTTCTTTGCCAAAAAACAATCAAGATTCACCAAATAATATCTGTTTCTCATTATTTTAATTATACGAAGTAATTCAGCAAGGACATTTATTTCAATCCTGAGGTATATTTATTGATTTTTTTTGTTTGTTTTTTTTAGGTATTTTTTTAACTTATGGCTTTGTAGTTATGCAAAGGAACAAACCAGTTGTCTACACTGGTGTTTGTTAGTAACACCAAATAAGTGGAAAAGTTTTAAAGAAAACAGCCCAACAGAATAAAGCCAAAGATATCTAGATTTCAAATGGAAAAAATACAGCAAAAAACTGCCTAACTTGCTCGTTAAAGGCATCAATTTCCAGGAGAAATTATGAGAAAAGAAAGAAGAGAAAAAGAACAATGAAAGGGATGTTTGTTTTCATCCTCCATCATCTGCCCATTCAGTCCTCTTTTCCCTCAGGTATTCATTATAGTCAGGCATCCTTAAACAAAACCCAAACATACAAGCTATAAATAAAATGATAGACAGGTTTCACTACATGGAAATATAAAACTTCTGCATTATAAAGCATATTATAAACATATTTATAAATTAGCCACTGATTGATAATACATATGACTAATAAAAGTTAGGGATCCAAAATATAAAATAAATTTCTACAAGTCTAAGAAAAACAATACAATAGGAAAATAGGCAAAATATTTGACCACACATTTCACAGAAGAAATACAAATGCCCAATACACATATGAAAGTATGTCCAATGTCAATAGTTATCAAAATATTACAAATTAGAAAAGTAAGGTACCATTTCTACTACCAGCAAAATGCAAAGTCTGAAAATGCTAAACATTGTCAAGAAAGTAAAGAGAATTCCATATACTGGTGGTAGGAATATACTTTGGGAAATCATGTAGGAGAGCAACTTGGCAATGTTTAGTGAACTTCAATTTGTATATTACTTAATGCCTAGTAGTTCCACTTCTAGTCATTTATCTCAGAAAACTATGGTACACATGAATAAAGAGCACATTCAACTATGTTGCTACAGTTTGTAAGTAATCTAAGTATTCATCAAAATAAAAATGGATTGTTTTATTGTTTCATAGAGTATAATACAAAGAAGCAGGTAAAATTAGTGATTTAAAAAGTTTTTTAAAAATAATACTGTACATTATTGTGAATATATTTTAAATTTTAATATTATATTGTATATTACATGTTAATATATTTTAAATAATCTAACATACATGGAAAGCATACATATCAACTGTAGGATTCAAGCTAACTCTAAGAAGAGTGGGGGGAGGAAATACAAGTCCATTACATTTTCTTTCTTTCTTAAAAAGGAAAGATATTACTATTTATTAACTTGGGGTTATGGATTATGGATAGTCTTTATTTCTTATGTTTAAACTATTTCATAATCCAAAAATAAAACAATTCTATTGCATCCTATCCCCGAAGGTCTTAAAACAGTTTGCCCAAAATGAAATGTACTTATTTTACAAGTAAATTTCTAATGCCATGTTTATCCATTCAGCAAATATTTACCTAGTACCCATTACATACCCATCAATTGCATTTCAAGGCAAACAATGTCTGAATCCAGATGATTAAGTCTCTAATCTCAGAGTTTCACCTACCAGAACAGGCCAGTAATTAAGATGTAGGAACTAGTATGAGGAGCCTTCATGGAATCTCTCAAATGCTAACCAAACTCTGGGTAAAAGAAAAGAGAAAGTAAAAGGAAGTGAAAATGCAATATGGTAGGTGGGGAGTGGTAAGGAAAAAATGAATACCTGGGACACCTAGTGCTTACAAAGTTGTTACTAACTTTTGAAGAACTATTTTCTCCACAAATGGTTCACCTTCCTGCATTTTATCTGTATATCCCATTGCTTCAATAGTTCAGCAATTACAACATGAGCCCTTGGGTATCCAGTATGGCTGCCCAGGTCCATCTCAAAGGATTAAGTAATACATCACATCAAAAGAAACCTTATAAGAAAATAGTGGATAGTATAGATTTTGCTGAATATTTCATGGCCAAGAGGAGGAAAATGCTTATAATAGACATCAAGCAACTACTCAAATTTCTCACTAGTCATTATTACCCCCAAAATTCCTCTTCCACAACCAACAATCAGTTTGCCAGTTTCTTCCTGTTTTCCTCTTATCCAAACTAACTTGATTGTATTCTACCTCCCAGTTATTAGAAGTAGCTAAGTTGATAAGTTTTCAGCTCTCTCAACAAAACTTTCAAGGAAGTTGACTTTGTCCCCAGACTGGAAAGACATTAGCAAGCATTATCCTAAAGAGAACATAATGAAGTATTCAAAGATGCCTAAAACACCCTGATAAAATTAACAGATTGCCCAGAAGTCCATTCTATCAGTCAGCTATTGCTGGAGGGGAAAAAAAACCTAAACAAAGTAAAAAAAATCTCAAACTCAGTGCTTTAACAAACTTTAAAGCTTTATTGTCATAAGTTTACCAATTCACAGGCATTTGGATGATTTAGATTGGGTTTGACAAGGCAGTTCTCCTTCTAGCTGCAAATCCAGCTGGACTTGGCTCCTTGATAAAAGATGGGTTCAAGTATGGTTACATAAAATAATTTTGGGAACCAGGCTGAATATGCATCTCTTTCTTGTGATTATAGCAGAGACACAAGAGGGCAAGCTTAACCACATGAACAGCTTTCATGTTTCTGCTTCTGTTAATATTCCATTGGCCAAGGCAAATTACATGGTTGTAATCAAAGTTAGGGGTGGGAACATGTACTCATGAAGTTGGGAGGAGAAAGTAGATATTTTTGAACAGCAATCTAATTGACCACATCAATCAAAGTGTCTGTCAATTATGTACTGGAGATCTGTCTTTCATCTATAACCTTCCTGGCAAGTGTTTCCACTAAATCTCCTCACTAAACTTCTAGAAATTGTAAAAGATTCTTCTTAAAGGATAGTTAATCAAATCTTTACTGTAATGAAGGAGATAAATAATGATGTCTGACTTGCATAGGAATGGGTCCAAGGGTAGAATATGCAGAGAAAATGTGTCACACTGATCAGTTAGAAATCCCACAAATTACTTAGCAGATCCTCCAACTAATCAAAAGTTCAAAAGAACCCAAAGGTCAAGGAAGGTGAGGGGAGACACTTTTATCAAATAGAAACTAACAATAGTGAGAGTTTTAATTTCTTGTTTTCTTCATTAATCCAGTCACAAATATTTATTGAATAATACTACAGGTCCGGCACTGTGCTAAGGTCATATGGTAAGTGAAACAGTTGAGAAACTTATGAATCTTCAGTGGCATAAAAGAACATAGTGTTGCAACAGAGAACGGTAGTGCAGGAGGCAAAGGAATAACATGGGGTTATCGGGGAGGTCTCACTGAAGAGGTGTTATTTAGGCTTGAATCTAAAGGTGAGAAAAACCTCACCAATTAAGAACTGAAGAAATCACATAACCAAGAGGAAGAGATCAGATTTTATTGACTATAACATTGATGAGAAAAGTTACGAGATCAAAAGGGATTCTATGACACATGCCATTGCAAGTGCCTTAAGGAAAGATGCCACAAGAAAGAAATATTTGGCACATAAAAACAGAAGGAAAAGGATAAAACTGGAATATACTAGCACTTTGTCCTGTCACAGAAGTTCCTCCACTGAAATGTGAATTTCACCTAGCAACAAACGATTGACATGCAGTCCCAGCTCTGCCACTAAGGAGCTAACAACCTTGGGTAAAATACTTTCCCTCACAGATTCTTAGTTTTCTAAATCAGTAAATAAAAAATCAAAAAGATCAGTTTTTTCCCTAAAGTGTATCCAATCAAAATTCATTAGCTTGATGTTAGTATTAAACAAAAATGAGGGTAGTACTAGATGGAGTTAAGCAGATAATTTATTGCAGGGCTTCTCCATGCCCTGAAGTATACTTGCATAGATTGGTAAACTCTCTGAAGGAAAGAGTCTATCTTGTATTTTTCTAAAACTCAATTGATCAAAAAGCCTCCATTCACTGCTCATATTCCAGAAATTGTATTCCCAGTAACATACTTTGACACTCAGGGAAATGATGCTCTGGATGCAAAGGTTCTGTGATACCTCAAGGGAGACCCTCTTGGTACCAGATTTTCTATAAACAATGTGACTCATATATGTAATCATATCTCAACCAAAAATAATTCAAATAAGGTACAATCCTCTTCTACCTTATACTAAAAGCTATTCTTCAATACATACTATTCTAAGAACATTGGATAATATAGTATATATGTGGAATATATGCTGTAATTAAAAGATAAGTGATTAGGAACCAGATAATAAAGAAGAGAACATTTTCTCCTGAAGTTTAAGAGGGATGATATAAACAAAAAATCAATTGAAACAGACGTATGCTGAAAATCATAAGAATGGCATATTTTCTTACTTAGAACACTTCCTTGTTCATGTATTCTGAAATCATGCCAGAAGCTTAGGAAACAATCCATGATTAAATGTGATTAAGTGAGAAGCATGAGACTAGCTAGCCCTTTGTCCTCCTCAGGAGACCATCACCACATCAGTCATTTCGGGATTATTTATTATCTGTCTTCATTTCATGTCATGTGGCCAGAAAAATTGTTAACAATTTCTTTAAGTCACTTACAATTTACCATGTCAATGAGTGTGTCAGCTTTGTCATTTTTCAGGTTATTTCCCCAGTAATAGACATGCATTTATTCTATGTTCCTACACTTGTGCCATCCTTAACAAATAAAACCAGGTACAAGAACAGTCCATGTGCATCCAGATATCAGAGAACATTCATTTTGTCCACAGAGTGTGTGACCTTGAATAAGTCCTTATCCTGACTACACCTCACTTTTCTCAACTTTAAAATAAGTGGTTAGACTTTTTAAAGCCCCTTTGAACTCTAAAATTATCTGATTCTAGTTTACATTGTAATTTAAATTACTATAAAATTGTATAATTGAGTTTAAAATCCCTTTCCTACCTATATCTATTCTATTTTCTAAATATATATTTCAAAATCTTAAACTATCAAATTTTAAACACATAAAAAGAGAAGTAATTAAGCACACTAGAACATTTAAGCTAACTACCCTTTCATTAATTAGTGTAATTTCAGATGGAGACTTAAAAAAATGAAATAAACAAAACCTGGGGTGATGACAACTTAATAGCTCATAATTTTAAGTTGTCAGATATGAATATGAGTTTCTCTGGATTTTATGCACTTCAATTTTCCCAGTGTCTCTGACTGTCATTAATCATATTTTAATCAATCACTGATACTTATTAAGCATCTACTACTGTATCCTCATTCCTGTGTTAGTTACTGCAGGGGATTGAAATAGACTTCAGTGAGTTCACAAAGCTTCAGTTGGGGAGTTGGGACTGGGGAAACAAAATTTAACCTCAAGAAACAATTAGAGACAGATATCAAACAATATATAATCAGGTACTAAATTGTGTGGGTAAGCCAGCAGTTCTCAACCAAGTTCCCCTCTACAATGCATACAATGAATTACCTTCCTTACACTTGGAATAAAGTTCTCAATAAGTATGTATTAAATAAATGTATGAATTAATTTTTACATGACTGAGATAATCTTATATAAGAGTATCTAGGATTCTAAAAATTAAAGTCTTCTCTCCCTCCCAAGAAATCACATTCATTTGATTACAAATGATTGAATGAGATGCCTATTATAGAAATAATCCACTTGAATATACATATTACATATATATTCAATATCCACTTCAATTTAATTCAGCTAAATATATATAGGAAAAGCATAAATACATATATGTGTATATGTATATATTATTTTTACCAAATTAAAACACACTTCATAATTGGTAAACACAATAACATGATTAAGATTTATCAGAGACTGTGCTATAGAAGCTCAGTGAAAACATGGGCTAAAATATTAGTTCCAAAGGTCTTAATGCAGGCAAACAAAGAAAGATTTAGAAAATAGTTAGGAAAGCTACAGAAGAATAAACATGGAGTAGGCCGGAAGCAGTGAGGATGCAAACCGAACAAAGACTCTACAGAGCAAAATTAAGCATGTTTGTGTAGGAAAGGTCCAGCCAGTTTAGGACAGGCTGTTTAAAAAACAGTCTGAAGCACTTGGAGTTCATCCAAATGCAACAGGGAGCTATTATAGAGACTCAAGCAAAGTCCAACAGGAAAGGGGTTTATGAGATCTGTATGAATTAATGTAAGAGACAGGGTGAAAAAAGATGAACAGGACAAGATTTATCTTTTTTATTGTCCTTTCCTAAAGGGGTAGCAACTGAAGCCTGGCATTTTAATATCACTTTATGAGGCTTCATACATTTTAATTAATGTTAAACTGATTTATACCCTGAAGTGTTATACACAAATGGCCACAATCAAATAAAATAAAGGAAGACACATGTGCACAAGTTTGCATGTGTCTATACATATTTATAGACACATTCTTCAACTACATTTGACTATGCTTCTGTTAGGAGTGCCAGGTTCTACCCACATCCCAGTTTTCCTGGCTTCAATCAGGAAGGCAGAATTAACACAACATAACAATTTGGAGGATACAGGTTTATTGCCCATTATTTTATCTAAAACAACCATATGACACAGTGATGCTCTAAGAAGAGATTAGTCATGTAGATACTTTACTGGTCCCCCTGTTGTGCTTTCAACTGTAGGCTGTATTTATTTTTTCCACTCTAAAATCAAGCTTCTTCAAACCTTGTCTCATACATTTTAACACAGTTGCTTACGTTTCTCCTTGGGAAAGAAAAAAAAAACAGGACTTTTCTTATAAGGTAATAAAGAAAATGTTGCTGAGCTGGAAGTATGTGTGTGCATGTGGGGGTGGGGGAGACAATGGGGGAAAAGAAGATGAAATCTTTGACTTTTCTAACCTCATGATCCCAAACTTAACTACACATAAACCTTTCAGATTCTGTAGCAATAAGTGACAGAGGCACTTATGAATAAGTGCAAAGAAATATTAGCAGTAAGCAACAAATAAGCCTTTGAATTCAAGACACATTTCATACTTAATTTTATCACTTTTGATCTGCACCCTATCCATGGATAGAAATAAGAGAAGGGATCATTTTTTCTTTTATTTGACAGAGGAAATAACTAAAATGAAGTAAGTTTGAGTGATCCCGCAAAGGCTATATGCATGTGTATATACACGTATACACTTTTAAAATAGCTTCATTGATATAATTCACTACCATAAAATTCACTATTCACAAGTGTACACTTCAGAGGTTTTTTATTATATTCACAAGAATGCACATCCACCACTGCTAATTCCAGAACATTTTAATCACTTGCAAAAGAAACCTCATATCCATGTGGACTCACTGTCTATGTCTTTGTTCTTCCCAGACCCTGGAAAACATTAACTTCTGTCTGTATGGATTTTTCTATTCTGGAAATTTCATATAAATGAAATCAGAGAATATGTGCCTTTTATGTCAAGTTCTTTTCACTTAGCATAATATTTTCAAGGCTTATCCATATTGTAGCATTCATCAAGTTTTTCTATAGCCAAATAATATTCCTCTGTAGACACTTAGCATGCCTTTGTATACATTAATTGATGGACAGTTGGTTTGTTTTTCAGCTTGATGGCCACTATGACTAATGCTGCAGTGAACATTCATGTCCTTGTTTTTGTGTATACAAGTTTTCCATTTTGGGGGGCATAAACCTAGGTATGGAATTGCTGGGTCATATGGTAACTGTTTAAGTTTTCAAGAATTAATGAACTGTCTTCCAAAGTGGCTTGTACCATTTTACTTTCCCACAATGGAATGAGTGTGAATTTCAATTCTTCCACATCTTCACCAATGCTTGTCATTATCTGTCTCTTATTATAGCTATCCTAGTACACATGAAGTGGTTTCTCATTGTGGTCTTGAATTGCATTTCATTGATAGCTCAAAATGACATAGAACATCTTTCCATGTGCTTATTGATTATTTATCTATTTTCTTTGGAGAAATATCTATCAAAATTTTTGACAATTTTTTAAATTAATTTTTCAATTATTGAGTTATAAAAGCCTTTGTATATTCTGTGTAAAAGTCTCTTGTCAGATACATGATTTCAAAATACCTTCTTCCAGACTGTGGATTATCTTTTCAGTGTCTTGATAATGCACTTGAAATAAGCATGGAAGATTTATATTTTTATTCAGTACTGCTGATGGAACCCTGGTGTGCTCTACCACTGAGCTACATCCTCAGCCCTTTTTTGTTTGTTTTTAATTTTGAAGCAGGGTCTTGCTATGCATCTGAGACTAGCCTCAAATTCATGATCTCCCTGCCTCAGACCACCAAGGTGCTGTGATTATCTATGTGCACCACCACACCCAGCTTTTATTTCAGTAAAGTCAAATTTTATCTGTTTTTTTTCCTTTGGTTGCCTTTGGTTTTGTTTTCATATCTAGGAAAGCTTTGCCTACTTGAAAGTTATGAAAATTTAGTCATGTTTTCTCATAAGATTTTCACAATATTGAATCTAGTAATTTAACTACTTTTACATTAATATTTGTAAATGGCATGTGGCAGGGGGACAACCTCACTCTTTTGCATGAGGATATTCAGTTGTGTCAGTACTGTTTGTTGAAAAGACTATTTTTGCCCCACTTAATTATCTTTGAATCTAATAGACCATAAATGTGTAGATTTATTTCTGGATTACAAATCTACTCCATTAGCCTAAATATCTATAATTTTGCCAGTATCACACTGTCTTGATAACAGAAAAAGTGTAGTAAGTTTTGATATCAGAAAATGTGAGTCTTGCTGGGCACGGCGATGCACACCTGTAATCTCAGCAACTTGGGAAGCTGAGGCAGGAGGATGACAAGTTTAAGGCCAGCCTCAGCAACTTAGCAAGACCTGTCTCAGTGTTAAAAAAAATACATGAAAAGGGCTGAGGATGAAACTCCATGGTTAAACACCCCTGGGTTCAACCCCTGGGTTCAAAAAAATGTGAGTTTTCCAACTTTTAGTAAATTTGGATATCAGAAAATGTGAGTCTTCTAACTATGTTTTCTTTCAAAAAATGTTTTTCTTATTTTACCCAACATGATGTTTCACCTATTTTCCTGAAAAGGAAATTTTCTTTCTTCTTTAGGGTTGAGTATATCTCACATAAAGCCAGACTCAGAAAGTTAAGGGTGATATTTTCTCTCATATATTGAAACTAGAGAGAATAAAGGGGAAAAAAGGAGGAAATTCGTGAAAATAGAAGGGAGACTATTAGAGGAGATGAGTAGAGGTAAGGGATAAAGGGGAGGGAAGAGGGGAGGGAATCAGGAGGTACTGGAGAATGAAATTGACCACTTTATGTAATGCACATGTAAAAATATATCAGAATGAATCCCAATATTATGTATAACTACAAAGCAATAAAAATTCTTGGATTGAAAAGAATATTCTAGCAATTATAGGTCTCTTATATCTTCATATAAATTTTTTGATCAATTTATGAATTCCTGAGAAGAAGCTAGCTGGGATTTTTTAGGGATCATATTATATCTGTCAATCAGTTTGAGTAGTATTATCATGTTAACAATATTAAGTCTTGTGCTCTATTAACATGGAATTTCTTATAATTTATTTAGCCCTACTTTCAAGGATGTTCTTAATTTCCAATGTATAAATCTTTCACTTCTTTTATTCGATTTATTCCTAAATATTTTTTTCTCTTTCATGCTGTTATAAATGGAACTCTTTCTTAATTTCATTTTTATGTTGTTCACTATTAGTAGTTAGATATACAATTGATTTTTACATATTGATTTTGTATTCTGCAACCTGACTGAATTTGTTAAATAGCTCTAATAGTATTTTGTGGATTCTATAGGATTTCCTTATACAAGATCATATCATCTGCATGTATGGATATTTTTATTCCTTCCATTCAAATCTGGATGCCATTTCTTTTTTTTAAACTAATTTCCCTTGCTAGAACCACAAATGCAATGGTGAATAAAAATTGTGAAGTTGGATAACATTGTAATATTCCTCATGTTAGAGGCTAAGCCTCTTGGGTGTCACATTAAGTATAATGTTAAATACTAGTTGTGAGTTTTTCATAGGTAGCCTTTGTCAGATACAAAAAGTTCCCTTCTACCTAAAGTTTGTCAGAGAATATATTGAAGCCATGTAAAAAAAAAAAAAAAGGTCTCTTGACTATGAGTTAAATGATTTCTGCTAATATACACTGTCCTCTCACTTTTTGTCTGTCCCTATCTGCTTTGTTTACACAGAGTTCAAGATAAAATTTTCAGGAGTTCAGCCAAATACAGAAAATTGTGAACTAAATTCCCAGCTCCCCTCCACTCTTCTTTCTCCTTCCTCATCCTTCCCTCACTCCCATACACACACACACACACACACACACACACACACACAGTCCTCCACATCCACAGGTTAAACATCCATAACCAACCAAAGATCAAAAATAAAACCCAGAATAGCAAAAACAATGCTAAGCAGGAAGTGTGAATCAGGCGGTATAGCGATACCAGACTTCAAACTATACTAAGAGCAATAGTAACAAAAACAGCATGGTACTGGTACCAAAACAGGTGGGTGGACCAATGGTACAGAATAGAGGACACAGAAAACAATCCACAAAACTACAACTATCTTATATTTGATAAAGGGGCTAAAATCATGCAATGGAGGAAGGATAGCATCTTCAACAAATGGTGCTGGGAAAACTGGAAATCCATATGCAACAAAATGAAACTGAATCCCTTTCTCTCGCCATGCACAAAAGTTAACTCAAAATGGATCAAGGAGCTTGATATCAAATCAGAGACATGGCGTCTGATAGAAGAAAAAGTTGGCTACGATCTACATACTGTGGGGTCGGGCTCCAAATTCCTCAATAGGACACCCATAGCACAACAGTTAATAACTAGAATCAACAAATGGGACTTACTCAAACTAAAAAGTTTTTTCTCAGCAAAAGAAACAATAAGAGAGGTAAATAGGGAGCCTACATCCTGGGAACAAATCTTTACTCCTCACACTTCAGACAGAGCTCTAATATTCAGAGTATACAAAGAACTCAAAAAATTAGACAATAAGATAAAAATAACCCAATCAACAAATGGGCCAAGGACCTGAACAGACACTTCTCAGAGGAGGACATACAATCAATCAACAAGTACATGAAAAAATGCTCACCATCTCTAGCAGTCAGAGAAATGCAAATCAAAACCACCCTAAGATACCATCTCACTCCAGTAAGATTGGCAGCCATTAGGAAGTCAAACAACAACAAGTGCTGGCAAGGATGTGGGCAAAAGGGTACACTTGTACATTGCTGGTGGGACTGCAAATTGGTGCGGCCAATTTGGAAAGCAGTATGGAGATTTCTTGGAAAGCTGGGAATAGAACCACCATTTGACCCAGCTATTCCCCTTCTCGGTCTATTTCCTAAAGACCTAAAAAGAGCATACTACAGGGACACTACTACATCGATGTTCATAGCAGCACAATTCACAATAGCAAGACTGTGGAACCAACCTAGATGCCCTTCAATAGATGAATGGATTAAAAAAAATGTGACATTTATACACAATGGAGTATTACTCTGCATTAAAAAATGACAAAATCATAGAATTTGCAGGGAAATGTATGGCATTAGAGCAGATTATGCTAAGTGAAGCTAGCCAATCCCTTAAAAACAAATGCCAAATGTCTTCTTTGATATAAGGAGAGTAACTAAGAACAGAGTAGGGAGGAAGAGCATGAGAAGAAGATTAACATTAAACAGGGATGAGAGGTAGGATGGAAAGGGAGAGAGAAGGGAAATTGCATGGAAATGGAAGGAGACCCTCAGGGGTATACAAAATTACATACAAGAGGAAGTGAGGGGAAAGGGAAAATAATACAAGGGGGAGAAATGAATTACAGTAGAGGGGGCAGAGAGAGAAGAGGGGAGGGGAGGGGAGGGGAGGGGGGATAGTAAAGGATAGGAAAGGCAGCAGAATACAACAGACACTAGTATGGCAATATGTAAATCAATGGATGTGTAACCAATGTGATTCTGCAATCTGTATATGGGGTAAAAATGGGAGTTCATAACCCACTTGAATCAAAGTGTGAAATATGATATATCAAGAACTATGTAATGTTTTGAACAACCAACAATAAAAATTAAAAAAAAATAAAAATAAATTAAAAATTCCATATGTACAGACTTTTCTTACTATTATTCCTTAAATAATACAGTATTGTAACTAGTTACATAGAATTAAACTTACATTGCCATAGGTATTACAAGTAATCTAGAGATGATTGAAAGTATATAAGAAAATTATGTATAATTATAATGCACTCATAAAAATATTTTTTAAATAAAGTATGTGGGTGGATGGCTTAGGTCACATACAAATACTGTGCCATTTAAAATAAGAGACTTGAACGTTTGTGGATTTTGGTATCTGCGGGGGTTCCTGGAATCAATCCCCCATGAATACTGAGGGGTACTATGTATCTATCCATCTATCTTCACACAGCAATTAAGTAAGCAAAGATAAAATAAACCTAACTTCAAATAATATTTCTCTTTCTGAATAATAGGATAAATCTGGAGCCCATGCCTCTATTTCTCTTTGTTATAGCTTGGGAGAACAACACTAAACATACTGGGTTCTTTAACTGGTGGGGGAGCAAAAGACAGTTATACCAAGTAGATACAGTCCTCAAAGATTTTTCACCTGGCATACAACTCAACATTATATTCTGGGTTCAGAGATAATATCAATAAGACAGGCATCTAAAGGAGAATGGCTCTAGACCTTTGATGGAAGCATCTTTAGAGCCAGTATTCAGGTTGTGATTCTATTCCTAGGGAAGCAAAAATTGGACAGTAGTATCACACAGTGGAACAAGAACCTTGGGGATGAGGGCTAAGCTAATTCCAAGCTTCTCAAAAAATTTAGGCATGTTCAGGGGGTATGAAAAACACTAATAATTTAAAATACCTTGAATCTGACAGAATTTGCTCTGGATTGTGGCAATCCTAATAAAACCATAGATCCAACTAGGGGGATCTGAGAAAGGGGGTGGCAAGGGACTAATGATCTTTACCTATTTCAGAAAAAAATGAATATTCCTCATAAAAGTGGAATGGAACCACTATTTGACACAGCTATCCCACTCCTCAGTTTATACTCAAAGGATTTTAAATCAGCATACTACACTGAGACATCCACATCAATGTTCATAGCAGCTCAATTCACAATAGCTAAACTATGGAATCAACTTAGATGTCCTTAACAGATGAATGGACAAATAAAATGTGATATATATATATATATATATATATATATATATATATATATATATATATATATAAACACACACACACACACACACACACAATGGAATATTACTTAGCCTTAAAGAAGAATGAAATTATAGCATTTACTGGTAAAAGGATGGAGCTAGAGAAATATCATGCTAAGTGAAATAAGCCAAACCCAAAAAATCAAATGCTGAATGTTTTCTCTGATATGTAGATGCAAATTCACAATAAAGGAGGGGAGGAGTAGGGAAAAAAGAATTACTTTGGATTAGGCAAAAGGAATTGAAGGGAAGGGAGGTAGTCTAGAGTGTAGAAAGAATAGTAGAATGAATTAGACATTATATACATATATGACTACATGACTTACCGGTATGATTCTATATCATGTACAACCAGAAGAATGAGAAGTTATATTCCATATATGCATCAAAATGCATTCTACTGTCATGTATAATTACTTAGAACAAATTAAAAAATAGAGGTCTATTGGAAAGACAAAGAAAAAATGAATAAGATAGTTTCAATTGGATTTTGGTTTCTGCAGGGGTATCAATTGGGCTCCATAGCTTCAAACAAATGTTCTCAGATATATAAATATCCATCTTTACCTTATTGTGTACATTTCCCCTCTGTTCCACTCCCTGGATTGCCTCCCATTCTAGTTCACAACCTCCACACTGTATCACACTAGGTACCTCATGTTCATATACCCAACAGCTGTCAGATTAGGAGGAAAAGAGTTTGAACCTTGCTGCAAGTTGTATTCAGTAAGGAGACGAACTGCAACAACAGAGGGACAAAGGGTCTTATGGTTGGCTACTGGACATTGGATTTTACTTCAAGGGAACTCGCTACTTAAATGTATCCCATGATGACAGGGTAGTCACATTCCTTTCAGAGATTTGAGAAATACCTCTGGTGTTGAAGAACTTCTTCATAAGAATGTTTTGAAAAGATTAAGACCTGATATTAGCAAATCCAGGAAAGAACCAGCACCAATTTCAACAGACTAGAATGAATCTCTATGAGCAAACAAACTGCAAAGGCAAAAATTAAATAACCAGTAAAGCAGCTCCTGACATGCAAAGAATTTGAAGGAGTCTTTTACAGGTCATTTTTTTCATAGGAAACATTGGGAACATGTGGTGGAAGAAAATCAAATACCTATAGGAATAGGAGAGATAGTGGAATAAATCTGACATAACATCCCTATGTACATATATGAATACAACACAACAAATCTCAATATCATGTGCATCCACAAAACTGGCATCCTAATTAGAATAAAATATATTCCACATTTGTATAAATATATTCTACTGTCATATATATTAAAAAGAACAAATAAAAATTTGAAAGAAGAAAATGAAATACCTATAGAATGAGTTTCACTTGATGAAACAAGTTTCTTAATATGTTGCTAGTAAATTGAACTGAAAGCCAACTATTTTCTTCAATTAGCTTCCCAGGACATGTTCTTCTCATTTTGGATAGAACTTCTAAAGACATTTGATTCTAACACTTGTTTGAAATTTTGGGTGTCCCCTTTGATATTTTACTCAATTACTTAGGATCTAAAAACAAATGCTTAAATGTGCTGTTTTAGTCAGATTTTTCATTGCTATGATCAAAAGACCTGACAAGAACAATATAGAGGATGAGAAATGTATTTGTCTCATAGTCTCACAGGTTCAACTCCAAAGCTCTAGGCCTGAGTAAGGCAGAATATCATAGCAGAAGGGTGTGGTGGATGAAAGAAACTCAGGACAGGGCAATAAGGGAGAGGGGGAGAGAGAGAGAGAAAGAGAGAGAAGGGGGAGAGGGAGAAAGGGAGGGGGAGAGAGAAATAGAGATAGTGTGTGTATGAGAGTGTTCTGTTCAGCAGGAATAAAATAGAAACCCAAAGTCATGCCCTCACTGACCTACTGGTTCGAGCCATCCCTCATACACCTACAGTTATCACCCAGTTAATCCTTATCAGTAGATTAATCTTATTAGTAGGTTAAGGTTCTCATAGCCTAATAATTTCACCTTTGAACATTCTTTCATTGTCTCATTCATAAGCTTTTGGGGGGATACCTCATATCTAACCATAACATATGCTAAGGAGTCTCTACACTTAAAATAGCCCTGCATTGAATCATACTAAGCCAGATTATTATTTTGTCATAGCAATAATCTATCCTTAAATTATATGTTTCCTCAGGTCTGGTTAGTAGAGTAGTTTCTTAAGGTGTTCTTTCTTATCTGATAGAGTATGACTAAAGCAATTTCATGGGATCCTTGAAAGCAAAACGCCTCCTTTTGAAGCATCCTATTCAAATATATAGGCAGACTAGAAATAGAAATTCATGCGCCACACTTTTCCTTCCCCATCCCAATATAAGATCTTGCTTATCCTATGTTTCTATTTCTCAGATCCTACTTATTACTACAATAAGTAGGGGTAATGAATTTGATAATAACCACTCTGGAAAGTAATGTGGAGATTCCTCAAAAAGCTAGGTATGGAACCACCATATAACCTAGCTATCCCATTCCTTGGTATTTCTCCAAAATAACTAAAATCAGCATAGTGTAGTGATATAGCCACTTCAATGTTTGTAGCAGCACAAGTCCCAAAAGCCAAGTTGTAGAATCAACCAGATGCCCATCAACAGATGAATGGATCAAAAAAATATTATATATATATATATATATATATATATATATATATATATATATATATATATATATATATATACACATATACATACAGTGGAGTTTTACTCAGCCATAAAGAAGAATGAAAGTGTGGCATTTGGGGCTGGGATTGTGGCTCAGTGGTAGAGTGCTCACCTAGCACATGCAAGACCCTGGGTTCCATTCTCAGCACCACATAAAAATAAATAAATAAATAAAGTAAAGATATTATGTCCACTTACAACTAAAAAATAAATATTTAAAAAAATTAAGAAATTGTGGCATTTGCTGGTAAAGGGATGGAACTGGAGAAATAAGCCAGTCTCAGAAAAGCAAAACTCAAATGTATTCTTTCATGTGTAGAAGCTAGAGAAATAAGGGGAAGAAGGTAGTGGGAGAGAGGATGGGATTCAAAAGATATAAGGAGGAACAGAAGTAGGAGAATGAGAGGAAAGAAGGATGGGGAAGGGAAAGATAAGTGGAATGAATTTAACAAAAGCATTTTATATTCACATATAAAGATAACGAAAGAAATTATATTTATATATATATATATATATATATATATATATATATATATATATATATATATATGAAAGTTTAATAGAATAAAGGAGGGAGAACAAGGGAAGGGAGGAGGGGAGAAAAAGGAAGGGATGTGGCTTGAAATCAAATTCCTTCCATGTATGATTTTGTCAGAATGAACCCAATTACCATGTATATTTACTATGCTCTGATAAAAATATATTTAAAAAACACTGAACTAGTCTAGTCACATCATTTTGAAGATGGTGAGATTCATCAATGAGAAAAATAGACACAGTTCAAAAAATGTACACAGTTTGAAAAGATTTTAAGGACAGTATTTCCATGCCTAGCAACAGCAATAGTGACACTGCAGAGCCAGGCCCTAATATTCCATGGCCAAATGTCAACAAGGCCCCAAACTCTGAGGGTTGGACAAGTGTGATCGGTGTCAACCTAAACACCAACTCATGTAATAAAGTTTACATTAAAAGTCAAGATTTTGATGAATGTCACACTTGGAAGCCAATTATGTGGGCTGAAAGGAAGATACAATTTCCCATTGTCTAATTGACTTGTAGCACCTTCAAGGTAATAAATTTGTCACACTGAATTATTAATGAGGAACGAATATTTGACTTGCTGCCTTGAATAGAAAATAGTTCATTATCAAGTAGCATTGTTCCTTCCCAATAATGAGTCTGACACTAGGGGAATTTAGGGAAAATATGACTGAAAATTGTACATTTCTTCTTTATACAGTATTTCCTATACAACACACCTCTCTAAAACAAAAATTTATAAGCATTTTAATAAGCAGAAATAGTACATTCTATTTAGGGCCAAATCTTGTATTAATTTTCATAATTACATGTTTATCACATAATTTATAGGCTTTTTGGATTAACTCAGGGGTGTTTCACCACTAAATCACATCCACAGCCATTTACTTTTTATTTATGTATTATTTATTTATTTATTTTGGTACTAGGGATTGAACCCAGAAATGCTTAACCACTGAGTCACATTCCCAGCCTTTTTAAAATTTTTTTTGAGACAGGATCTCACTAAGATGTTTAGGCCCTCGCTAAGTTGCTGAGGCTGGCTTTGAACTCACAACCCTCTTGCCTCTGCCTTCCAAGTTGGAATCTGAGGCATGTGCAAGCATGCAAAGCTGGCTTCCAAAAAGTTTTCAAATAAATGTATACTTCGAGGCCTGGGGTTGTGGCTCAGCAGTAGAGTGCTCACCTAGCACGTATGAGGCCCTGGGTTCGATCCTGAGCACCACATAAAAATAAATAAAATAAAATAAAAGATATTGTGTCTAACTACAACTAAAAAATAAATGTTTTTTAAAAAATAGATGTATACTCAGAGTTATGAAAAGGAATTCCCTAAAACTATATTATTATTCGATCAACATTTTCTTCAACTTGAGTCACTGTTTTATTCCACATAAGCCACAATATACAATTAAATTATGAGGTTACACTGCTTTTCAACTGTGTATTAAATTAAACACATGACTAGTAAAAAAAATACACTGTGCCATGTACTATATACAAATATAACAAACTTGGGGTAACACTGCACATACATTTTTGAGGCACTACTTTAAATAATATATAAATATAAATATAAATACAAATACAAATATATATATATTTATTTATTTATTTATATTTATATTTACATGGGTTTTTCAGAAGATAAGGAAGAAAGAAAGTATGTAATCTACAAAACCAAAATTTTAAAACATTCTTTTGAGGAGATATCTGGAGTCCTATTTAATTTGTTACTCTCTTATTTGGATATCCCCTACCACCCCCCTACCTTACTCTACCAAACTGTATTTTCTGCTTATTTAAATTAAATTATTAAAGCCTTCCCTAATTCCCCCAATCAGTTCTTATATGGTTTGTTATGGAATTCCATAACATTGTGTATTCTTCATAAGCCCTTTATCATATTCTGACATCAGGTTTAGTATATAATATATGGAAAATTCCTGTCCTCACACACTGTATCCCTTCAAGTATCTAGCTTGTATTTTGATCACAATAGATACTAGTAAATATTGCGTTCTAAGAGTAAGACACAAACCAGGGTACCCTACCAAATCTAGCTAACCTCACTTTAAATTTCAAGACTCTATTTTTTATAATATTTGCATCAAATGTTTTGTTCTTTTCAATTTTAGGAATTGAGAATGGCCCATGTTAAACACTATTTTAGCAAGCTTTTTCATCATGGTGACCAAAAATCTGGAAAGAACAATTATAGGGAAGGAAAAGTTTATTTGGTGCTCACAGTTTCAGAGTTCTTAGTGCATAGATAGTTGACTAAGGTGAGGCAGAACATCATGGTGGAAGAAAGCAGCTCAGGACATGGCAAACAAGAAGCAAAGAGAGCACTGTGCACCCGGGGACAATATATAAACCAAAGGCATGCCCTCAGTGACCCATCTCATCCAGCTACTCCCAAACTGACTACAGTTACCATCTACTGATTAGGTTATAACCCTCACAATTCAACCATTCCACCTCCAAATAATTCTTTCATTGTTTCATGCATGAGCTTTTAGAGGACACCTTATATCTTAACCATAACAAATACCAAGTCTCAGTGTCCAGAAACAGATATTGATGATGAAGGTATAGAAGATATAGGTGAGTATACAGTTATATGTCTTGTGCTGGATGCTGCAAGTTTCATTTCAGCTTCTTTTATAAGTGGCATCGTGTGGCTTATTGCAATGCTCTTTCCATAAGCCTGCCTACTGGGACAACATATCTTATTTGATGGGTTCAGCAAGTAGCAATTAGGATTTTTTTACATAGGCTACATTTCTTGATCATGTCTGGGCTGTGTTCATTATGCTCACTCCCTCAACATCAATAAGTCAATTTTAAAGAGCATCCAACGCTTTACAGGGTATTACAGAAAGCTGTCTTTGAGTAAAGCCATTTTTTCATTGTCCCTGATTATGTAGAGCTCTTCTATGTAAAACAAGATATTATGTTTTCTGAAATGTGTTCCTCTTAGTCTCCCTCAACCCTGTCTCCTAAACCTAATGTCCATAAATAGAAGAAATAACATATATCTAGAATAATCAGGCCCATGTACAATCTAAGTACTTTTAAAATTCATAATCAGGAGAGTTATTTCATGACCCTTTTCCTCCCTAGGCAAAGGACTGGAGGAGTCATATATAACAAGTAACATTTACTGTACAAACAGACACATTAAATCCACTCAAGTAGGCAGACAATGCTTTGATGACATTTATTCTTCCCCAATTAAAGTGGAAGAGGAGTTCTGAAATCAGAGCCTGCATGCAAGTGTGTAGAAGGCCACTTAACCAAAATACTAATATCCACTGCTCTCCCCCTATTATAGGACTAGTGGGTTATTTATTCCTACTGATTTATTTTTGTATTTAGTAAAATATTTGAGACATATATAATTGAAGTTGATAGATACAGAGAATATGAACTATTAAAACTAGAAAAATATAGCCAACATTTTGTAAGCCCTGAAGGTTATTTTGATTAACTCTAATATTAAAGGATCACTGGCTTAGTAATACACATTCCTAATCATTATCTCCCATTTCCCCTCACTGGAATTCATGTCTTGACCTCTCTCTCCCCAGCTGGAGACCCAGATTACCAGGTATTCTGATGTTTGGCCTTTCAATCCCTATTCCTCCTCCAGAATGTTTTCTGAAGCACAGAACCCAAAACCATAGCCATGTCCTAAAAAAAATTCCAATGTCCACTTTATGCTTTGCAAATCATGTCAAGGATTCAGAATTCCCTAGGATAATAAATACAATTTAAAAAATTAATCAATGTTTTGAAAATAAAAGTATAGCTGTGGATCAAACAGTGCAATGATTCTAGCATGTTATAACATTTTTTAAAAATTTCTCTAACTTTGAATTATACACTAAGTTATTCCATAAATTAAAACCACAGAAATACAGTAATGTCTCAAGCTTCATTCAATCAGAGACACTTTTTCCATAAACCTCATTTAACAGCAACAAGGGGGTTAAAAGTAAAATGAACAAACACATAGCTAAAGAAAACCACCAACAAAAAAAAACAATTTTTTAAGAAGCAAAAATGGATGTCATAATGTCTATCCTGTAATCTGATAGCTCCCTAAGCTGATATTCAGATACCATTTTAGAAATAATTTTTAACAATTATGGCTTAGTGGTTCTCATCCCACAGCAAAGAGGGAGTAAGTAGATAACTTGTTTGAGGTCTGTGCATTGACAACAGCAAGAAATTCCCTAGGGAACATCAGAGGCCATGAAAGAGGATCAACTCCCAAACACCAGTATGAGAACATGTCATACTTTCCCCACACAAATCTAAATCACATAACCAGAATTTGCCAATCAGTTGCTTGGTCAACTTGCTGAATGAACAACATATTTAAATTTCTTGTTCTTTTAAATAAATATATGTAGTTCATTTTCAATTTTGTCTTCATGGCAGTATTTTGAGAAATGTTCAATTGAATTCTGCCTCAGCTCCCTATTGCTACAGCTGGAGGAGAGGCAGAAATGGAGGGTATAAGTATAAAGCATTCACATTAATATTTAATTATACTTAAAGAAGTCTTGTGAAGCCTTTTTAAAGAATATTATCTTAATGTGGTTATATACAGAAGAATGCTTCATATACAAGCATGTAGTCATCAATGTAGTCAAAGACATCTCTAAGAAAATATTCTAAATATAGTTATCCCTCAGTTCCTCAGGCCGTTGATTCCGGAACAGTATGCCAACATTCACAGATTCTCAATTCCCTTAGATAAAATGGAATATTATTTGCATAGAACCTAAGCACATCCTCCCTTACACTTTAAATCAACTCTAGATACATTTAATACTAAAAATGTAAATTCTACATAAATAGCTACAATACTGTATTGCTTAGGAAATAATGACAAGAAAAAAGTGAATACATGTTCAGTACAGAAACAATTTTTCTCAAATGCTCTTTATCCTTGGTTAGGTAAATCTGTTTAACTCACAGATATGGATGGGTGACTTTATATTCAAGAATACTGAAGAATATTTTCAAGAATATATTCAGAGTTGGGCATGGTGGTGCATGTCTATAATCCCAGCAACTTGGACGTTTGAGGCAGGAGGATCTAGAGTTCAAAGCCAGCTTCAGCAATTTAGGAAGACCCGAAGCAACATACCAAGACCCTGTTTCAAAATAAAAAATAAAAAGGGCTGGGGATGTGGCTCAGTGGTAAAGCACCACTGGGTTCAATTGCCAGTACCCAAATAAAAGTACATTTAGAAATATTCAAAAATATATCAAAAGACATAGTTAAGATGCATTTAATGCATTCATAAAGTGTTCAAGAATATATTCTTTTTTGACATTTTAATATATCTTTCTTTTTATTTTTTTAGTTACAGATGGACGCAATATCTTTATTTTGTTTATTTTTATGTAGTGCTGAGGATTAAATCCAGTGCCTCACATGTGCAAGGCAAGTGCTCTGCCACTGAGCCACAACCCCAGCCCCAAGAACATATTCATAAACTCAGCTACTAAAATATTTTCTTCATAATGTTTTGAACACATTCAACAAATTATCAAATTATTGTATTCTCCTTCTCTGTATACTCATATTTGTGGCTATGTTAGTCAGCTTTCAGTTCCTATCTCAAAATAACTGATAAAATCATTTAAAGGAGGAAATTTTTATTTTGGCTCACATTTTCAGAAGTTTCAGTTTGTAGTCATGTGGTTTCATTTTTTCTGAATCTGTGGTGAGGCAGAACATGACAAAGCCCATGATGGAGCAGAGCTTTCACTCATGTTATCCAGGAAGCAAAGTGAGATAGAACACACTTTTATAACAAAGTCCTTCCCTGGGAATCTTATTATTTTATTTATCAATCCCCCAAAGGATTAATTCCTTGATGATGTCAAAGCACTCATGCCAATCACCTCTCAAAGGCCCCATATCTGAACACTGCTGCATTGGGAACCAAGCCTTTAACAGTGAGCTTTTGGAAGACATTTCACATCCAAACCATAACTGTGGCCCATCATGTTCAAAAATCAAAGTGAAACCAAATTATGCATAACATTTGTCTGTTTTTCATGTTTAGCATAGTTCAACTTAGTCTTCATTCAACTTAAGCAAAGACAAATATCCACAAAGCCACAAAAGTTTGGGATACCTTTGCTTCCTGTCAAGAGAAATCTGTACAGTATATCACATTGCATATGCATCACAATACAACATATTACCTGACCATATACAATAGCATTCCATGGATCTAAATGTCATTAATATTAAAAATCAATAACAATATTAAATGTTAATACTAAAATTATTTTTATATAATTTTAAAATCAGAAAATATTCTGTTAATAGTGTTTTATTCATTATATACTATTTACCTTTATAAACTGTGGGACCATCTCTATATCACAACTCATTAGAAGTGTGAGCTCTCATAAAAGTAACAGAAGTTTTAAAACTTAAAATAAAAGACCAAAATTAAGTTATGTTTAATAGTCTTGGTTAATGAAAGAAATGTAAGGTTCATTATAAAAATATTTTCATGGAAATGTTTTTTAAATAATCAAAAATAAGAGTAATATTGATTATCAAGAAACTTCAATTATGTACAAAGTAATATTTAATGTTTGCCAAATATTATTATAACAATTCTCAATAAAATGCTAGAAAATCATATCTTACAAGTAGACTTTATGTCAGGCAATTCAACATTAAACTAAGCAAGAAGACCTTCTCCTGGATTTGAGCTTTAGAGCATTCTCTTCTGACACTCCTCCACACATTCTCCTCTCTGCTCTGTACAATAAGTGGAAAATAAAGAAAATATTCTGTTGGAGATATCTTCAAGTCTCCATATTCTGGCAGAGGAATCTGAGAAGCTTAAGAACTCTAAATTCAAACCAGACCTTAAAAAGCAGCATAAAATGTATAATTGTTAAGGTAGGAAGAAACCAAATTATATTTAATAGTCTTTTAAACTTGGTTTATAAATATAAAATATTTAGAAATATAGTACATTGGATGAATTTATACTTCATCTAACATAGGCTTCTTCTACAAGATACACCTGATCCAAAGAATAATATCAGAAGCATATGAAACTCATATCATTAAAGAGTACTATAGAAGTGTTAGAAGAAGAATCTCTGAAAATCCTATCTTCCTTAAAAGCAATGAAAATACTGGCAAAAAAAAAGGTCAAATCAAATCAACATTTTCAGAATTAACCAAAGACTTGCAACACCATAAGAAACCCTTATTCGAGAAAAATGGCTGGATCTAAGGAAGAACAGTACACTTTGCAACATTTTAACTCCCTATTCATAGCTTCCTTTTTCCAACTCTTTAGTATTGTTGAAGACCAATAGCCTTGAAATCATGGTAACCCTAAAAATCCTCTGCCTTGTAGTTACTATAGGTGGAAAGAATGGGTTTCGGACTACCAAAAGCTCCATCTCCTGAAAATTGTCATTAACTGCCTCTGATGGAAGCCTGTAAATCCCTACTTGGAGAGCTTGTCTTCTTTATTAACCCAGAGATTATTCAGTGTGAACAGTTTTTCCCACTGGACATTTGTCATCAACAATCAGAGACATCTGTTTAACACCACAACTTCCTAAGCTGGCAAGAGGTGGGTAAACAAAAAATTGACCCCACCACCACCACCAAAAAAAAAAAAAAAATACTTCAAATAAAAGATGAAGAAGAATATATCCAAAGTGGACTTTGAAGGATACAAAAAGTTAGAAGAATGCTTGAATGAATAAATGATGACCAAAAATTCCTCAACTTTGATGAAAACATTAATCTATATATTCAAGAAGCTCAACAAACTCCAAGTGGGAAAAACCCAGAAAATTCAAATAGAATATCCTTTAAAAAGCCAATGAGAAGCTTATCAAATGTAAGAAATACTTAGTCATGTTAACGTTAACAGCTGATTTCTGATCAGAAACTGTGGTGACCAAAAGATTGTGGAATGACATTCAAAGCTCAAAAAGAAAAAGACTGCCAACCATAATTTTATCTCTACAAAAAGTATCCTTCAAAATGATGAAGAAAATAATATATTTCCAGATAAACAAAAACACATAATTTATCAGTAGTCAATCTCTTCTCAAAGAAATACTAATAAAATGATTCATTCAGGCTGAAATACACACACACACACACACACACACACACACATAAATACAATGGAAAATAAAGAAAATATTCTGTTGGAGATCAGATATCTTCAAGTCTCCATATTCTGGCAGAAAATATGACTTTATGACTTTTGCCAGTGAATACACAGATCTGGAGACTATCAAGCTAAGTGAAATAAGCCAATACCCACCCCCAACAAAAAAATGGAAGGTTGAATGTTCTCTTTGATATGCAGATGCTAACACACAATGAGGGGGGATAGAAGTTCATTGGATTAGACAAAAGGGAATGAAGGGAAGGGAGGTGGTTGGAAATAGGAAAGGCAGTAGAATGAATCAAACATAATCCTTTCCTATGTTCACATGTGAATATACAACCAGTGAAATTCCACATCATGTACAACCACAAGAATGGGATTCTAATTACAATAGATTATATTCCATGTATGTATAATATGTCAAAATAGACTCTACTGTCATGTACATCTAAAAAGAATAAAAATCAGTAATGATAACAATATGGGTGAATATAAAATATAATGTAAATGTATCTGCGCCTTGTAATGCTTGCAGTATCCACTAAAAATAGTATTAGAACTGATAAACAACTTCATAATGGTTCCAGGCTACAAGATCAACACAGGAATCAATATACAAAGTCAACCATGTTACTATACACTAGGTACAAAAAACTAGAAATTATAATTTGGAAAACTGTTACACTATAAAATCAAAATACTTAGGAATAAATTTAATAAGAGAGGTGAAAATGTTGTACACTAAAAACTACAAAACATTGAAATAAGGCATAAATGGAAAAACATCTTATGTTCATAGGTCAGAAATTTAAATATAATTAAGATACCAATCATCCTCAAACTGATTGATAATCCAACATGAGCTTAAGCAAAACCAAGCCAGTTCACTTTTAGTATTGAAAAACTGACAATAAAATTAATATGGAAGTGGAAGGACTCTGTGTAGCCAAAATAATTTTAATAAAAAAAGAATAAAATTGGTTGATTCACATTTCTGGTTTTGAATTTTACTACAAAGTAATAGTAATCTTGACAGTGCAGTATTGATATAAGGATAGTCATGCAGATAAATGGAACAGAATTAAAAGTCTAGGAAAAAAATTCATATATTAAAGTCAATCATTTTCAACAATGATGCCAAGACAATTCAATGGGAATAGACTAATCTTTTCAGCAAATGTTGCTAGCACAACTAGATATCCATATTCAAAAGAATGAAGTATTCCCCTACCAAATAACATACACAAACATTAACTGAAAATAAATTCAATACCTAAATGTAACACCAAAAGCTATAAAGTTGAGAAAATATTAATCTTCATTACACTGGATTAGGGAATGGTTTCTTAGGTACAAAACCAAAAGTAGAAGTAAAACACAAAGAAAAGCAGTCAAGTTTGACTTCTTCAAAACTAAATATTTTGTGCTTCAAAGAACATCATCAAGAAAGTGAAAAAAAACCTACAAGATTGGAGAAAATAATTTTAAATCATATATCTTATAAAATCTTATACCTAGAATATATAAAATACCTTTACAACTCAATAAAAATACAAAAACACAATTATAAAAAGAAATGACCTGAATGGTTATTCTTCCAAAGAAAATACACAAATAGCCAATAAGCACAAAAATATACACAATTGGCCATAAAACATAAAACAATAATATTTAATATAAAATGATAACCTATAGCAAGTGTTAGAAAGGATGTGGAGTATTCACTACAGGTACTCATAAATTGCCGATAACATATTTTAGAAAACAATATGGCATTTCCTCAAAGTATTAAACATACAATTCTACTATGAGGCATATATACAAGATAATTTAAAAATGTCCACACAAAAACCTGTACATAAATATTCACAGCAGTATTTTATTCATAATGGCCAAGAAATGGAAATAATACAAATCTTCATCAACTGGGTAGTTAGACAAAGAAATATGCACTGTAATTTGAGGATTAAAAAGGTATGAAATACTGATTAGTGACAACACATGGATAAACCTTTAAAACATTATATCAAGTGAAAGAAGTAAGACACAATAAAGAACATAATGGATGATTCCATTTATATAAAATTTCCATAAAAAGAAAATCCACAAAGACAGAAAACAGTTTAATAGTTACCAAGAGCTTGGAAGGAGAAGAGAAAGGGCCAAACTACTGATGAATATGGAATTTCTTTTTAGTAAGTGAAGTATTTAGGATTTAGATAGTTGCACAAATCTTAAAACATAGTAAAAGTCACTTAATTTTATTCTTTAATGGATAGATTTTATGTTTTGTGAAATAGTTTATAGTGTGGTACATCATTAAGCTGTGATTTTAAAAACTCAGAGTATTCTCAAGAATAGCCAAAAGGCATTTAATAAAGATTGTACAAATTCATGATCAAAAATGTCCAAGTAATTTGGAAATAGAAGGGAGCTTCCTTAATTTCAAGATTTTTTCATCAAAAATGAATGGTAAATATTATATTAAATGTTCAAACAGTAAAGTAATTCCCATCAAAGAAAGGATGATTATCAATGCATTTTTTGTTCATATTGTTCTAAAAGTCCTAGCTAAAACAGTAGGACAAGGAAAATGGTGAGGTTAAAATATTGAAAATGAAATTTATATTATCATCTTTTGCTGATTATGAACCCATATAACAGAAAAGCTCAAGTGACAAAATAACTACAAATGCCATTGTGGTGTTCAGAAATAAATCATCCAAAATTTAAAATAATTTAAATTCAAATAAAATATGTAATGGAAAACAGATGATAAAATGTGATGTAACATAATTCACACACATTTTCAATTCAGAGAGAAAATTTAACAATCTTTATGCAGGATAAATATGCAGAAACATTGAAAGTTTATCAGAAGACACAAGAGAATATCTAAATAATTTAAGAGATAAAATATTCTTAAATGGGATATGAAGCAAAAGAAGTCTCATACCTATTGATAGGAAATCTAAATTAATGTAACTTGTTTGGAAAACTGAAAATATATATTCAATATGAACATATGCAGTTTGTAAAAATCACTTAGCAATTCCACTCCTAGGTGCATACCCAAAAGAAACAAAACACATTTACAAGATCATTCATAGGTGTATGGGTTTTAATAGGCAAAGTTATCAACAGTGCAAATGTCCATTAATATTAGAATGCATAATTATGGACACTACAGTGATGAAAATTCAATTATGAAACACTATAATTAAATCTTATATACATATTATTGAATGAAAGAAATCAAACATAAAAGAATACATACTATATGATCCCACTTATATGAAACCAAAAAACAAGGAAAATTAATAATTTTAAAATCAGTATGATATTTAATTTAAGGAAGAAGGAATGAATAGTTATCAAGACGAATACATACATAGGGCTTCCAGAGTGTTGGTGATGTTATATGTATTGTACAAGTGGGCAGTAGTATCCTGATGTTTTCACTCTGTAAAATTTCTTTGCACTATATTTTTATGACTTATTCTTGCTTTTTTAAAAATTTTTGCTAATTTGTAATTTATGACAACAGAATGCATTTCAATTCATATTATACATATAGAATACAATTTTTCATATCTTTGTTTGTACACAACGTAGAGCCACACCATTCATGTCTCCACCATCTTTTCTACCCCCATATCCCTCCCTTCCCCTCCCTCCCCTTTGCCCTACTTAGAGTTTGTCTATTCCTCCCATGCTCCCTGCCCCCCATCCCCATTATGAATCAGCATCCTTATATCAGAGAAAACATTTGGCATTTGCTTTTTTCAGATTGGCTTCACTTAGAATTATATTCTCCAACTCCATCCATTTACCTGGAAATGCCATGATTTTATTCTCTTTTAATGTTGAGTAATATTCCATTGTGTATATATACCACATTTTCTTTATCCATTCATCTACTGAAGGGTATCTAATTTGGCTTCATAGTTTAACTATTCTGAATTGTGCTACTATAAACATTGATGTGGCTGTGTCCCTATAGTATGCTGTTTTTAAGTCCTTTGTGTATAGACCAAGGAGTGGGATAGCTGTGTCAAATGGTGGCTCCATTCCCAGTGTTCCAAGGAATCTCCATACTGCTTTCCAAATTGGCTGCACCAATTTGCAGTCCCACCAGCAATGGATGAGTGTGCCTTTTTCCCCCATATCCTTGCCAACACTTATCATTGTTTATATTCTTAATAGCTGCCATTCTGACTGGAGTGAGATGAAATCTTAGAGTGGTTTTGATTTACATTTATCTAATTGCTACAGATGATGAACATTTTTTCATATATTTGTTGATTGATTATATATCCTCTTCTGAGAAGTGTCTGTTCAGTTTCTTGGACCATTTATTGATTGGGCTATTTGGTTTTCTGGTATTTAGCTTTTTCAGTTCTTTAGTGCTCTATCTGATGTGAGAATGGTGAAAATTTGCTCCCAAGCTGTAGGCTCTCTATTCACCTCATAGATTGTTACTTTTGCGTGAGAAGAAGCATTTTAGTTTGAATCCATCCCATTTATTGATTATTGATTTTAATTCTTGTACTATAGGAATCTTATTAAGGAAATTGGGACCTAATCCAACATGATGAAGACTTGGGCCTACTTTTTCTTCTATGAGGCACAGGGTCTCTGGTTTAATTCCTAGGTCCTTGATCCACTTTGAGTTGAGTTTTGTGCATGGTGAGAAATATGGGCTTAATTTCATTTTGTTGCATGTGGATTTCCAGTTTTCCCAGCACCATTTGTTGAAGAAGCTATCTTTTCTCCAACGTATGTTTTTGGTGCCTTTGTCTAGTATTAGATAACTGTAATTATGTGGGTTTGTCTCTGTGTCTTCTATTTTGTACCATTGGTCTACAAGATGATATTAATTCTGCCTATCCAAGAAAAGGGAGATCTTTCCATCTTCTAAGGTCTTCTTTCTTTCTTTAGCATTCTGCAGTTTTCATTATATAGATCTTTGACTCTTTCGTCGATTCCCATTATTTTTTTCCCCTAGGCTATTATAAATGGGGTAGTTTTTTCCTCATTTCTCTTTCAGAGGAATTGTCACTAATATACAGAAATAACTTTGATTTATGGGTGTTGATTTTATATCCTGCTACTTTGCTGAATTATTAGTTCTAGAAATTTTCTGGTGGACTTCTTTGGGTCTTCTAGATATAGAATCATATTGTCAGCATATTGTGCTAATTTGAGTTCTTCTTTTCCTATCAGTATCCCTTTAATTTCTTTCACCTACCTAATTCTCTGGCTAATGTTTCAAGAGTTATGCTAAATAGAAGTGGTGAAAGAGGGCATCCCTGCCTTGTTCCAGTTTTTAGAGGGAATGCTTTCAATTATTCTCCATTTAGAATGATGTTGACCTGGGACTAGGTATAGATAGCTTTTACAATGTTGAGATATGTTCCTGTTATCCCTAATTTTTCTAGTGTTTTGAACATGAAGGGGTGCTGTATTTTGTCAAATGCTCTTTCTGCATCTATTGAGATGATCATATGATTCTTATCTTTAAGTCTATTGATGTGATGAATTACATTTATTGATTTCCATATGTTAAACCAACCTTGCATCCCTAGGATAAACCCAATTAATCATGGCACACCTTCTTTTTGATATGTTCTTGTATTCAATTTGCCAGAATTTTTTGAGAATTTTTGCATCTAAGTTTATTAGAGATATTGATCTGAAGTTTTATTTCTTTGATGTGCCTTTGCCTGGTTTTGGAATCAGGGTAATATTCACCTCAGAAAATAAGTTTGGAAGTGAAAGGAAAGTGAGGAACTGGGAGGTGGGCAAGCAAGAAATGAAAGACAGAGACCAGGCAGAGATACACACAAGAGTTTATTTGTCAGAGCTAACAAATAAAGGCACATGTCTCCATAGATGGAGAGAGGCAAAACAGGCTTGGGGTTTGGGGCTTTTATGGGGCAGGCTCAGAGATTAGAGCTGGGCAGGTCCTAATGCAGGTGGTTAGGGTTGGGTTGGTATGAAGGGGTGGTGAGCCTTTCTCTGAAATGCCCTTGGGCGGGAAAGTGAAATTTGTCTTAAAATGGCTGCTGTCACTTTAGAGGGTCATCCAGATGCTAAGCAAGGATCTTACATTTCTCCCTTTTTAAAATTGGGCCCCCTAAGGGTCAGAGGCATAAATCAATCTTCTGTAGCATCTTCATGCTGGGAAGGGGTGGCATCTGGACCCTTGTTTGGGGCACAGAATGTCTTTGAGGCAATGGTGATGGTCATGTAACAGAAGCTGGTTCATGGTTTAGTTAGAGATCCTTTGAATCTGATCTTCAGTAAATCTAATGACGCAGGGGGGTGGGGGGCAGCATTTGCAAAAGGCCTATGACAACGAGATAGGTCAGGAAAGGGAATGCCCACTGGAGAAGGGGGTTACTTAGCTGTCATCCTTCAGTTCCAATGGCAGTGGGAAGATTTGAGGCCTGAAGGAGACTGGAGGTAAAGGGGGCATTAGTAATTGAAGTTCCCTTGGTGGTAAGGAATCCATGCTCCTTCCAAATAGCAGAGTGGGAGAGAAGTATGTGGAAAGCGTAATTAGAGTCAGTGTAGACATTGAAGGAGGCTCCCTTTGCCAAAGTGAAGGTTCTGATGAGGGCAACAAGTTCAGCCTGCTGATTGGATGTGTTACTGGGGAGGGGAGCTGTTTCCACAAGGAAGGTTAGAGAGACTATAGCAGGTTTGCTATAGTCTCTTTAGCCTGGAGCAAGGGGTCTTCCTGTATGTGGGAGGAATGTGGAAGAAACTCCTTCAGAGTTTTAATGAGTGAATGGGTAAGAGAAGAAGTGGAAGAGTCCTGAGGAGCAGGGAAGGTAGTAGCAGGATTTAAAGGGGAGCATGTGTGGAAAGTAAGACTGGGATCTTCCACCAGGGAAACCTGTAGAGATAAAAGGCGACAGGGGTGTAAGGAATGTAAGCCCTTGTAGGTGAGGAGTTCCTTTAGGTGATGGGGAGCCAGGATGGTTAGTGGAGCCCCAAAGGTGAGTTTTGTTGTTTTTTTTTTGACTCATTAATGATTAGAGAGGCTGCGGCCAACATTCATAGGAAAGGGGCCCATCATTGAACAGTAGGGTCAAGACCCTTCAATAGATAATATTACCCTTAAAGCAAATCCCTTGTTTTCAGCCACATAAAGGTGAAATGGGTGTGTGAGATCAGGGAGATAGAGAAAGTTTTAAAGTCATTCTTCTGTGTTGTAGCCAAGGGAAAAGTTAAATCAACACTTTTTTTCCTCCACCCCACCAGGTAGCTTATCAAGCCTGCTGAGTCTGTCCTTTGTATTTCTTTTTTTTAATATTTATATTTTTAGGTGTAGATGGACACAACAAATGCCTTTATTTTTATGTGATGTTGAGGATCAATCCCAGCCCCCTGTCCTTTGTATTTCAATGTTAGCTTCAGTGTGGCCTTGGCCAGGGAGATTGCTGCCTAGGGCTTTATAATGTAGGAGGGTCTGGGTCCCTTGTTTATCTAGAAGTAGGGTCTGTGGAGGAATCCAGAGCTTTAATGGCAAGTAGAAGCTGGGCAGTGGAGCAAGAGCAACAAAGGGAAGCCTTAGAGTGGAGAAAGGAGAAAGCCTGCACATAATGAATTCTATTTTCCTGAGTGCTTGCAAAAGTTATGAAGATTGGAAGGTTGAATTGGTTGATCGGCCTTTAGATCAGGAGCCAAATGGAGTGGGGCTAAGTGGGCAAAAAGGCAGCCGAGGAGTGAGTCAGATGAGATTTGGGAGTTCCCCATGGTGTGTTGGAGGAGTCTGGGGCTGAGAGAAGGGAGTCATCTGCTACTTCCCTAGTCCTGGGCTTTGCCTGTAGAGAGTCTTAGTTGCCTGGCCAGGGCTTTTGTGAGCTCTGCTGAGGAGCTGAGAACCAAGATCCAAGAGTGAATTCACCAAGGGGAAGGGACTGGGAATTCTCCTTGGTGAGTTGGAGTGAACTCACCAAAGGGAAGAGGAGGAAGGGAAGGGAAGGCAAGTAATTTACCCAAATGAGGCCGAGTGTAGATGTGGAAGAAGAGTGCAAGGTGAATAGAAGAAGGTGTATGGTAATTTTCATGGGCCCTCAGGCCAGGATCCCAAAGCAGCTCAAATCCTTGAGGGGATAATGTGATCAAGGCTGCTCTTCAAAAAAAAGATGGACAGCAACTGCAAGGAGGGAGAGCAGGTATTGTGATTGGGCCAGAAAATGGAGGGGTTTTTTGAGACAGATGTGAATGGGCTTATGGTGTGAGGTGATAGAAGGACTTGAAACATCCCAGACAGTAGAGTCCACCTAGGAAGGGGGATGGTTCTAAGGGTGAGGATCAGGGGAGTGGCAGGCAATTCTGGATGAAAGCATATATGAGGCAAGAAGGAAAGCATAGCCCCCAACTTTGTGAGGATGTCCCTTCCCATAAGGGGAAGAGAGCACTGTGGAATGATCAAAAAGGAGTGGGTAAAACTTAGAGAGACAAAAGCACAAACAAGGCTAGGTGTCTGTAAGAGTTGATAGTAGGCCCCCATAATTCCTTGAGGACTGAATATGTAGCCCCTGGGTCTAGGAGGAAGGAGACAGGCCTACATGAAATAGGCAGAGTTACCCTGGGTTCCCAAGGAGTGATGGTAGTGGTCAGGTGATGGGGACCTGGGCCTTGACAGTCCTCTGCAGCCAGTCCTAAGAGTTGGAAAGGGAAACCAGAAGGACTGGATGGCCAAGGGCCACTATGGGCTCTGGGATATTCAACAGCCCAGTGTCCCTCCTGATGGCATTTAGGCAAGAGCCCAAAGGCTTGCGAGGCTTGGGACATGTACAAGCCCAGTGACCCATCTGACCACATTTAAAACAGGGTCCAGGTGGTCCTGAGGGACCCTTCCACAGGCCAGTGGAACTAGGGACAGATGCTGAGGCTGGACGGGTAGCTTGAGCAAGTATCTGATATTTCTGCTTCCAGGCCTTCTCATCTCTCCTGTTATATACCTTAAGGCTACTCCCAGAACCTCAGCTTGGGGAGTTAGGGGGCCCCCCTCTAGAGGCACCTTAGTTTGGCCTTAACATTGGGAAAACTCTGGGAGAAGAAGTAGGTCATTAGTTGCCTCCCATCTGGAGTCTCAGGGTCCAGATTAATATATTGTAATAAAGCCTTGGTCAGGCAATCTAAAAATGCTGAAGCGTTTTCATTTTTATCTTGGATGACTTCCTGGAGCTTTTCATAATTGATAGCCTTATGGGCTTCCTTTATAAGTCCAGCCATGAGGCAAAGTAATGAATTGGTTTCTATTAGTTACTCCTCCAGGCAAATTATAATCCCAATTGGGGTCCCAATCAGGGATTGCTTCAGTGCCAATCTGATGGGCAAGGGAGGTCTGATATACCTCATCAGCATAATTTCTAGCTTGCTCTCAAACTCTCCTGTGCTCCTCAGGCAGGAGGGTGTTAGACAAGATCATATGGACACCATGAAAGGTCAAATCACATTATTGGGTCAGATATTGAAACTGTTTGATATATGTGGTGGGACTTGAAGTACAGGACCCAAGCCGCTTTTCTATCTATGAAAGATCTGACAAAGAGAAAGGCAAATGAACCCGGATTACACCATCTACTCCAGCCACCTCACATAGAGGACATAGATATATGGGTTGGGCAGTGGCAGCCCGTGAGCATGCAACAGAAGGAGAGAATGGTGGTCCACACAGGAGTGGTGGCCAGAGTTCCTGCACGTGGGATCAGCAACCAGGATTCCTGCTCAGGTGTATGGCCAGGAGTCCTGCACCGGTGCTGATGCCGCTGGTCCTGCTTGGGCACCCAGGAGCCCTGAACAGGCACTGTGGCTGTGATTCTTGTGTGGTAGCAGCTGTGGGGGATCCTCTATTACTCCCAGAGAAACACTATTTCCACTACTAGAATCCCAGGTCACAGAGGGACACCGAATGCCCTGTAGTCTGCCATAGTGTATCCTCTCATGACATTCTTTCTTTATGTATGTATACTAGACTGTAACAAATTATTATTATTTTTTTTAATTTTTATTATTGGTTGTTCAAAACATTACATAGCTCTTGACATATCATTTTTCATACATTTGATTCAAGTGGGTTATGAACTCCCATTTTTACCCTGTATACAGATTGCAGAATCACATCTGTTACACATCCACTGTTTTACAAACTGCCATACTAGTGTCTGATGTGTTCTGCTGCTTTTCCTATCCTCTACTATCCCCCCTCCCCTCCCCTCCCATCTTCTCTCTCTACCCCCTCTACTGTAATTCATTTCTCCCCCTTGTTTTTTTTTCCCTTTATTTTGAAATTTTTTTTTAGTTGTAGTTGGACACAATGCCTTTACTTTATTTATTTATTTATTTATATGTGGTGCTGAAGATCAAACCCAAGGCCTAACACATGCTAGACAAGCGCTCTACCACTGAGCCACAACCCCAGCCCACAAATGATTATTTTAGAAATTGCTGTTGGAATGGTTACCTAAGGGGGAAAAGAGGAAACACAAGAGAAGGGACAAGGACAGAAGTTACATTTCTCCTAAATATGCCTTATTTTTTAGAATCAGGAGTCTGGATCTTTAATTTTTACATAATTATGAAATTATACTTTATAAAGTAATCACTACCAAACAAAAGAAAATTCAAATAAATGAACCTTCTTATAGAACTGGTACTATAAGAACCCAGAGAGGAGGCATTTCTAGTGTTTTAAAATGCAGTAATTTACCCTGCATTCTTATTGGGATATATCTTAAAGACAGAAATACTTTTAAAAATATTAAAACATTTTCACTAGCCTTATCAGTGGTGATAGCTTTACTAAGATATCACCATTCACAACCTGTATGTATCTAGACAACAAACATCAGTAGCTGCTGACATTAGAAAAAGAGATATCATATGCCTCATTTTGGAAGTACATGACCCCACTGGTGAGGTGTTCTTATTCTTATCAGAATAAGAATTCTTCGATCAAATCTTAACTGTACCTCTAAGTACAAATGCACACAAATAAAGAGCAGAATAATATACTAAGTGATTCTACTAGGATGTAATTGGCAAAATTCAGAGTGGGAAACTCTACAGATTCAATTAGAGAAAGAGACAGACACAGAGTCACAGAAACAGACTGAGAGAAGCAAAGCCTATGGGGGTGAGACCTAAAGATTAAATGAGACTTAAGATACATATCAATCAACTGCAATACATAGACCTTCTTTGGATCTTTATTCAACTAAATTATTAATAGAAAATTCACGAGAAAAATTAAGGAAATGTGTATACTGGCTATATTTTGTGATGATAATGTACTGAGAATATGATTTTTGCAAAGAGCTTATATCTTTCAGAAATATGTACTGAAATATGTAAGATGAAATGATGCCTTGGACTTGCCTCACAATAATCCTGGGTAGGGGAGTAGATTGCCTATGATTCTTATTGAACCTGGATGATGCGTTCATGGGAGTGCATGTTTTCTACTTTGGTAATTGACTGAAGGTTCTTTTAATATAAAACAATTTTTAACTAAGGTACAAGAAAAATAAAGATTAAAATTTCTAGTTCTTCCCAATTAATCTATATACCTCAGAATGCCCAGAAACTTGAAGATAAGATTAGTTTTACTCATGATAAGTGCTTCCTACAAAAGAGATGAAGAGGGTATAGTGAGAGTTTATATCAAATAGGGCTCTGCACTCATTTATAACTGTTAGTGGATCCATATTTTTTGTTTTCCTTAAATTGGTCATTTTATTTGCATACAAGTTATTCACTATGGAACCATATGGATGTATTAAACTTAGGAAACAAAGAGAGACAAAGTGAAATATATAATTTATTAATTTCACTTTTAGAGACTGGAACAATGGTTTGATAACATCATTTAAAGAGTTCTATGTGTGGGCTGGGGCTGTAGCTCAGTGGAAGAGCACTTGCCTCACACGTACGAGACCCTGGGTTCGATCCTCAGCACCACATAAAAAATAAAGAAATTAAAAGAAAGAATGAAAGATTTTTTTAAAAAAGAGTTCTATGTGAAGTTCAATCCCTTCAGATCTTGGGAGCACCATGTTTGCTTCTGGATGCCACATTTTAAAAGTAGTTCAGCAACTGTGGTATAGCCAGAGAAGAATGATCACAACTGTGAGGTGAACTAGAAAACCTCTCAACTGAAAAGGAGTTAAAAGTACTAGAAATGTTTAACTGGACAAGAAAAATCTTTATGTACATGCAAACAACCTCTAATATCTGAAAGGTTTGACAGTTAATGGATAGATGTACAATATATCACTCAGGTAAGACAATAATGGGTCAAAGTTGCAAGATAGTAGGTTCTGTTCCCACTATGGAGAACTTTCTAACCATCAGAGCTACCCAGTAGCTCTACTGTCCTAAATGATTAAAAAGTTGTCCATGAATGTGGGCAAAGAGATAAGACAACATCTTTCTCAGCCCTAAGCTTTAAGTTGTTCAACAAAGTGCTGCTTAAAAACAAAGTGGAAGTTTCCTTAGCTTAAAAAAGTTTTCCTTAACCAGACAGGTGCCTGTTTATTCAATAAACACAAACAGAGAAGAGATTTTCAGCGGGGGTGGGGGTTGGAATCAATACTTTTAAAGATAAAACCCATCAATGTTACTTGTGTCAAGTGCCTAGAGTAAATTAAGTTTACAGCTTCAGCAGACTGTCATGTGAAAGTGTGGCAGCGACTAACAAATTGAATTACCATAGCACTACATCACTCACAAAAGTATTATTGATGGTGACAGAGGGATATTGAATTTAAATTATTCATTTTTATTGATTGAACAGCACGTCTTAACTAGGAAACAAGAAAGAAAAAGCTGAGGTGTTAGACTTGGATTTTACCTCCCATGGAGAATGATCCCAAAAAAGAATGTGTGTATGTGAAGTTGAGCCCTACAAAAAATATCAACTGACTAGAGTTATGTCTGAGTTCCCTTCCAGCCCTCGGGCCCAGTGTTTCAATGTCCCCTTTTCCCTGAACTCCCTCTTTTTTAAAAAAAAAAATATTATTTTTTAGTAGTAGTTGAACACAAGACTTTTATCTTATTGATTTATTTATATGTGGTGCTGAGGACTGAACCCAGGGCCTCGCACATGCAAGGCAAGCACTCTACCATTGAGCTACAGCCCCAGTCTCCCCCTGAACTCCCTCTGTACCCTGTTTTCCAGGTAACTTCCTGGCTTATTTCACTCCTTACTTCAAAACTGTGTGTTGAATGCAATTTCTGTGCAAGGCACTGTGCTGGACATCACAGATAAACAGATGACTATGACTTTCTCTCAAGGAAGACACAACCTAATGGATGGGAAAAAATATATAAAGAAAAGTACTACTACAATAAAGTGTTGAATATCCACACCCCCAACTCAAAATTCCTTGTCCTAATTCTGTTGTCTTCATATCTAAGATTATTAGCCTTCAGAGAAGCACATAACCCATCTAGAATCCTATGTAAATATTGACTCTCTCTCTAGAAAAGAAAAATATATAAGCATATATAAATAAATACCCTAAGGTATTCATGATTGTTAAGTAGTTAATGTTTTCCTATTGGAGGATATTTACATTGTTGGGGGGTGGATTTTTGTTATCTAAATACACTAAGGCAAAAGAATTAAGTGACAGTGGGAATTTGCAAATTTCTGAAAGGCCAGAATGGGTGAGAAGGACATTATTCTCCCCAGCATGTTATCCCACAGAGGTGACTTAAATTAAGAGATGTACTATGCCTGAATAAGTCTTATTCACCAAAATGTCTTTCAACCAAGTTTTCTATTGGACTTCCAGACATCTGACTATCACCTCCAAATCTTTGCTTGTTTCATTTTTTAATTAAACAGATATAGGAACATTATTACATGCCCCTCAGAAAAACAACAACACAATTTAGATTCATGAATTTTACAGTCACTCTAGATGTTGTATCTTAATTGTTTCAGTGACTTGTTTTAATTAAAACATGTATAGTTCTTAGTAGAGTTTGAAAATTAGGCAGCTACCATTGGGACACAGGCAAAAACTTTTCTCTGTAGCAGAGAAGAAACAAGTAGCCCCAGAGAAACAGTAACCATTTGGCTAGCTAAAACCACTATCCCTTTTTAGCTCAAAGCCTTGCTACTCAAAGTGTGGTTGATAGACCTATAGTATCAGCGTTGCCTAGGAATTTGTAAGAAATGCCAAACCCCAACCCAATTCCAGGCCCACTAAACCAGACTATTCCTATGCATATTAGAGTTTGAGAAGCACTGTCTTAAAGGACAGTAATCTACTTTGTAGCAGTAATGACTAAACTACCAGGCCTAGGGCACTTACATAGTAGAGCACATGGATTTAAAAATTAAGGTGCTCCCACTGGTGAAGTTTCAGCATCTAGCTGAGTGTTTGGAAACTAAGAAATCACAATAAGTATTTGTTCATTGATCATTAAAAAGGACTTGTTGAAAGCTATATGTGAAGCACTATGCAAGGCATTTCACATACCTTATTGAGAAAGCCCTCATGCAGCTTAAAGTATGGTGTAATGTTTCTTAAAGCAGTACCTCTGCATCAAAATTATACGGGTAGACTTATATTTTTAAACAGGAAATTCCTGGCACTCATCCCAGACCAGCTGAATAAGAATCAGAATGGATACAGCCTAAGAAGTCAGCATTTAGGTGGTTCTTATGCATACTGAAGTTACAGAATCACTGACTTCATAGATTAGACTAACGAATAAAATTATTCATCAAAAATATTTATTGAGCCCTACAACAGGCACTCTTTTAGGCAGTAGAGATATTGCATTGAGCCAAATCCCTTGCTCTCATGGAGTGTACATACTAAATGGAGGAGGTAGACACAAATAGACACATGGCAACTAGGGATGAGTGCTATGAAGAAAACTGAAGGCCAGGAAAGTGCTAGTTAGTAATAGCAGTGCTATTCCATATAGGATGATCCCAAAAGTTCTCTCTATAAAAGTAAAAATTGAACAGAGATGTGAAAGAAGAGAATAAGACAAGCACATATCTGGGGAAGACTTTTCCAGGCAGAAGGAATAAGACAGGCAAAGGTCCTTTGGAAAGAGTATGTTTGACAGGTTAAAAAAAATAGATAAGAGATCAGTTAGCAGGAAAGTGACTGGAGAAAAGTCAGCGAGGTAGAAGTTGAGCTTCTCCAGTCCAAAAAATCCAAAATCTGCAATTCTCCAAGAGTTTTTCAGATTTTTGCTCAATCAGTAAAATCTATGTAACATATTCCAAAATCCAAGAAACTAAATCTAAATCACTTCTACTCCCAAGCATTTTGGATAAGGGATACTCAAACTATGATACAGATGTGGGAGCATGAAAACATCATTCTAAAGACTTTGAATTTTACATTGTGGGAAATAGAGTTTTAGTCAGATAAGCAAAAATTATATATATTTTTTAAGAGAGAGAGAGAGAGAGAGACAATTCTGTAATATTTATTTTTCAGTTTTTGGCAGACACAACATCTTTGTTTGTATGTGGTGCTGAGGATCGAACCCGGGCCACATACATGCCAGGCGAGCGCACTACCGCTTGAGCCACATCCCCAGCCCTATATATTTTTTTACATTATGATATGGGGTCTCACTATGTTACACAGGCTGGTCTTGAACTTGAAATCTTCCTACATCAGTCCCCAGAGTAGCTGGGATTACAGGTTTATGCCACCACACTCTGTGATTTTATTTAAATGGTTAACTCTGTGTGCTATGGAATGTAGGGTACAGCTAGGGCACTGTAAAATAGAGGCCCAATCTTATGGTACCTTAAATAACAAAAGAGTTTGTTTCTTACTAATAGCCCTGCTGTAAACATTTCTTTAGAGAACATATATTCTTCTTGGAGATTCACAGGCCCATATTATTTCCAAACTGTTGTTCTAGCTATCACCTAGGTTCTTTGTAGTAGTCTTTAAGGTCAAAGCCAGATGGTCAAGATATCCAGTTTCCAGCAGGTAGAAAAAGTAGGGTATAGAGGAAGCAAGCACAATGTCAGAAGTCCCTGACTCAAATGGTACATGTTCACATTCTGCTGATAAGAACATAGTCACAGGGCTACATCTATCTCCGAGCAAGGTTGGGGTGTTTAGTCCAGCCAAAAAAAAAATGTGTTTTGTGTATAATTCTTTGGATATAGGAGGATCAAATGGGTTTTGATGGACAACCAGCAACATCTGCTGCAGAGAGCTAGAACAAAAGAAGATAGATACTATAGTCATCCAAATGAGAGATGATGGTGGCAAGGACCAAGTTGGTGGGAGTAGTCATGGGAAGGAGTGGCCTACTTCTACATATGTTATATTTTGAAGAATTTGCTGATAGACTGGATATGGATATGAAAGTCTAGAAGATTATTCCAAGAGTTTTGACCTGAATAACTTGAATAAAGGAGTTCAGTAAATGATTGGATGAAAAATGTTCCATCTCCGCCAGGCATTTCTATCTACCCCCATTTTCCTAAACATCTTAGTTTTCCTACATCTTAGTCTGAATAAGATTCAAATTCTTTCTTGAATGTCTGATTTTAAATTTCATTAACACTGTTTTCAATGTATATGATCTTAAGCAAATAATTTTATTTCACTAGTTCTTAGTTCCATTCTACAAAATAGATAAAATACCAGCACTTACCTCATGAAGTTACTGTGAGCATTACATAAGATAAAGTATAGCAAGTTCATAAGACAGTGCCAAGACAAACAAAAAATACTCAAAAAATAGCTTAGGAGACAAGGATTCCATATGCCTTTGTAAACTATAAAACACAGTTCTTGGCACATGGGAAGTACTCAATAAATGGCATTTATTATTGTTAAAAAGAGGAGGCTATAATTGCCAAAGACAAATTTAGTGACTTTCCAACTATCTCAGAGAAGACACTGAGAAAATATTCCTCTTTCACCACACAAAAACTGTATGAATGTATTCTATAGAATCATTGGACTGTTTGATATATTTATCTTAGACCTCTAGATTATAAGCATCAGCCAGAGTTTCTCAATATCTCTAGTGAAAAGACCCTGACATCCTCCCTTTACTGTGTTGGAGAAGAATATAAATGATCTTCATTCATACCATAACATTGCTGCAGTTTCATTAGCCACACATGATGCCTGCATGTTCTGGAGGAACAAAGCATCCATCAGAAACTAAATTAAGACAAGTTTACATGAATGATTACCTGTGCTTAACAGGATAAAGATATTTGCACAGGCCGAACAGAGCAGGAAGACCTGTGAGAGACACTAATTTCTTTGGTCCTCAGTGTCACTTATTTTAATTCAAGCAACATATCCCATTTCTCTGCTTATACCCAAAGGACTTAAAATCAGCATATTATAGTGATACAACCACATCAATGTTCATAGCAGTTCAATTCACAATAGCTAAGCTATGGAACCAACATAGGTGCCCATCAACAGATGAATGGATAAAGAAAACTCTCTCTCTCTCTCTCTCTCTCTCTCTCTCTCTCTCTCTCTCACACACACACACACACACACACACACACACACACACTAGAATATTACTTGGCCATAAAAAAGAATGACTCTATGATATTTGCCAGTAAACAGATGGATCTGGAGAATATCATACTAAATGAAATAAGCCAATCCCCAAAAAACAAAGGTCGAATGTTCTCTCTGCTGTGTGGATGCTAACACCCAACAATGTGGTGGGGGGGATAATATAAGTTCAGTGGAGTAGATAAAGGGGAATGAATGAGGGAAAGGGAGTGGGGATATGAAAAAGAAAGATAGTGGAATGATTCTGACATAACATACCTACATTCATATATAAATATACCACAGTGAATCTCAATATTGCATACATTCACAAGAATGGGGGTCCTAATTAGAATAAGATATATTCCACATTGCTGGTGGGACTGCAAATTGGTGCAGCCAATTTGGAAAGCAGTATGGAGATTCCTTGGAAATCTTGGAATGGAACCACCATTTGACCTAGCTATTCCTCTCCTTGAACTATACCCAAAGGACTTAAAAAACGCATACTACAGGGACACAGTCACATCAATGTTTATAGCAGCACAATTCACAATAGCTAAACTGTAGAGCCAATCTAGATGTCCTTCAGTGGATGAATGGATAAAAAAATGTAGCATATATACACAATGGAATTTTACTTAGCATCAAAAAAGAACAAAATCATGGCATTTGCAGGTAAATGGATGGTGTTGGAGAAGATAATGCTAACAAACAAGAAGCCAATCCCAAAAAAACAAATGAATGTTTTCTCTGATATAAGGAGGCTGACTCATAGTGGGGTAGGGAGAGGGAGCATGAGATGATTAGATTAATTCTAGATAGGGAAGAGGGGTGGGAGGGAAAGGGAGGGGGCAGGGGATTATCAAGGATGGTGGAATGTGATGGACATCATTATACAAAATACATGTATGAAGACATGAACTGGATGTCAATACACTTTATATACAGAGATGAAAAATTGTGGTATATATGTGTTTTAAGAATTATAACGCAAAAAAAAAACAAAGTACACGTATAAAGGCATGAATTGGCGTGAACATACTTTATATACATACATATGAAAAATTGGGCTCTATATGTGTAATAAGAATTGTAATGCATTCCACTGCTATTGTCTATTGAAAAAATAAAATCAATAAAAGATAAAAAAGAATAAGATATATTCCATGTTTATATAAATATGTCAAAATAGGTACTCAACCCAAAATGGGCTCTGTGAATCCTTAGCCTACTCCCCAAATTTGAAAGGCTTCTAAACTTGAGTTCATCAGTTTGTTTCATTTTTCCAAGCCAAGACTGGAAGCTACATCATACATGAACACATCATAAAGATAATAGTTGCTTCATACCTGTTGACCAACTTGATCTTCTGCTTGATTTGGTACTTATCTCCTGCTTGATTTGGGTTAGAAACCCGAATTTACACATTCTATCTGATAAACTGTGCAAAATTACTTTAACTTTTTCTGAGCCTCACTTTCCTCAATGATGAAATTATAATAATAATGGTGCCCACTTCACAGGGCCACAGGGCTATTATAGGGAATGAAGTAATGTTTAAAGAACACCAAGCATATATTAATCATCCAATAATGTATGATGGTATAATGGAGACACTAGTGATTACAATGGTAGCAATCATTGTAATTACAGTCTCCAGACCATTGTCTTGCCACTTCCGATCAAAACACATATTTTATTTCTCCTCAAGGCCCTATCTGCTTATTGAATTACCTTTTGACCTGGTAATTGACTACCCCAAAATGATTAATAACTGATTAATGAAGAAACATGGGGGTACGCTGGCAAGGAAATTGTCATACCTACTTGGCTGATGGCTCCCAGCAGATTAATATATGTTTTAATTAATATATGTAAGATAATTAATACATGTATTTTAACAAGATGCTTGAAATACTTATCACAAAAAATAAAAGCAAAAGGAATAACCCCCAAAGAAAAAGATCGGAGATTAGTTTCATTTTGGCTACTCCACATTCTATAAGCAGACTATTCTATTTGGTGTAGACCCAGATCTGACTGGTTGTGTTTGGCTCCAAGTATAAAAAGAAAGAGGAAAGGATGTGTTTTGCCAGGTATTCCAGAAAATGACTTATCAGCCAAGTGATTTGAACATGTTAGTTTGAGAAAAATAAAAGGACAGAAACAAGCCTTTGTCTTCTCATCCTCCCCAGTTCCCTGACTCCCTGAAACCTAGCCCTCCACCCCTCAACACAAGTACACAAATAAAGCAAGTATCTCTGGACACCAGGTAAGCTTCATAAATGATCATAATATTATGTCACAGTGGGGCCAAGGGTAAATGCTGTGTTGTGTTGTAGTCAAACATGTTTGATAAGAAATAATGCATGGAAAAGGGAGCACAGGTGTTGTCAGAAATATGCAAAAATACTTCTGTGTTTCTCAGAATTGAGCACAAAACAAAAGCAGTCAGAATCCTTTCTTCCTGAGAGTATTGGATTTGCCATGTCTATTTCTGAACACCCTGATGGCCCATAAGAAGTGATAATGTCTTTTTGATATGAGTTGATCTTTTCTACGGAAGCAGAAGATCCTAACTGGGATATCTGGCTACAGTAGATTTTTACATTTCAGACGCTCATAAAGATTTTTGAAAAAAAGGGTTATATCATATGTTCATCCCAATGAAATCAACAGTGCAGAAAGCCATCCTGGTCCTCAATTTATAATTTTTCCTAGAAGTGTTTGTCATACTTGGTAACTTCTAAAGAATTTGAATTATCTTGGCTGTGAGGTAGTACAAGCCTTCCAAACAAGAAGTAATTTTACTCAAGAAAAATGGGCATTACCATGGATCCTGTCTAGTATTAGAAAGCTCACTTGTCCATGTAAAAGGGATATTTTAATTTCCCATCTGTCTTGCTCTTTTTTTTTCTTAAATATCTTGTCAGTTTGGATTTTAAGGTGTTATTCATTGGAATTTTCACAAGTTCAAACATATGATTAATTGGATCAAGAATAGAGAAAAAGAGAAAAAAACTAGAATTAGAAGGCTAAAATAACAAGAAGAGACTCTCTGAGTAGGTCTGGAGCACATGGCTATAGACCTCAGAGTTTAAAACTGAAACACGGTATTTTTAACCTGGTAGTCTACTGAAGTTGCCACTGAGCCAAGAGTGTGGTTTATATGATCAAACAATTGGCTTTTAAATGCATAAGGCCATAATTAACCTCTTGGTAGGAAATTTCTGCAATTTTAAGTTCAGAGTCATGGACTCCAGATAATTGGGTAGACTAGTATCCTTGGCAAGGCTAAAACCAAGATATCTTCCATTTGTCATCTTTACTCTAGATAATATTGAATTTCTGCCATAATCTATACCAATTGTGAGTACTTGATATGGACAATATAATTTTATCTAGGATCACTTCCCTAAGGCCTATGAATTATCCTGTTTATTAGCTATTGTTTCTAAATGCCAAATCATCCCAAAACTTAACGGCTTAAAATGAAAATATTTTTTATCTTAAAGTCACTATGGGTTAGGAATCTGGTATAGCTCATCAGGATCCTGTCTCAGGATCCTTCACAAGCTGAAATCAAGGTGTCAGCCAGGACTATAGTCATTTCAACTTGGGGTGGTTTTGCTTCCAAACTAACATGGCTATTGGCAGACTCATTCCTTCCTGGCAAGTTCCTTGTCATATAGTCTTCTCCGTAGGGAACCTCACAACACAGCACTTAGTAGTTAGCTCCATTAGCACAAGAAATCAAGAAGAGTCAGAGAAGGGAAGCATGCTATTTGCATGGATATAAATCACAGTCTTTTTTATTGGTTCTTTTTAGTTATATGTAACAATAGATTCATTTTGACATAATTATAAAAGCATGGAATATAATTTGTTCTAATTCAATCCCTAGTACTTCCCTTTTCTCTCCCCTCCTTACTCCCTATTCCCTTCCCTCTACTGATCTTTCAGAAGCCACAATGTTTAGTAAAATAATTTTTTAAGGAATACTCCATCATTTCAGACATATTCTATTTTTAAAAAGGTCCATCCCACACCTAGAAGAAGGGATTCCACAAGTGGTGAATTCGAGGAGGCAAAAATCAATGTGAGCCATGACATAACTATCACCACATATTTGTTTCATTGGGAACATGTGGGGTTGGTGATATGATTATCTTGTAGGTTCTATTAATTCTTTGAAGTATATGAAACATCAGAGACTTAACATTGAACTAACACAAACTCTGAGGTTCTGAAGGAACCACATCCATTCCAGGAGAGACAAACACTGTAAAATTGCTAAAGAATCCCAACTGTACACGGGCTTGGCAAAGCTTTCTCATTAAAATGGAGCATAGCAAGAAGCTAGTAGGGATATATTTTGGTCTTTAGTTTCTTTGAAATTTCTTTCTCAAGGGAAGTGAAACTTCATTTTAAACTTTAATTTCTTTTGGACTTTCGTTTCTCTGAACTTTAACTGAAAAACAAAATGGAATTTAATATTTGAACTCTAAGTTCCTCCTGAAAATGTGATACTGGGAGAGTTTTTTTCAAACAAGTAGCATCTTATTGCTGTATACTGTTGTTGTAGCATCTTAATGTTGTCCATTGATCTCACTGCATACCTTCTGACAGGTTAATTATGACAGTACAATTGGAAATCATATGAAAAGAGAAACAGTTAATGGATTTCCATCCTTCGTCAAGGCATGGTCTAAATATTAATTTAATTAATATAGTCTTTAGGCATATTTAAAAGCCTCTGGGTACACCCCCATGTACACTGCCCTTCATCAGTGCCAGTGACTAATGTTGAGGGATCACCTTCTGAAAAAAGGGAGGAGAGACCTCAGAAACTTTTGACCACCTCCCTTCATGGAGAAGAATCAATGATTACATTCAGTGGGTTAACAGAAAAATAAATTGTAGGGCATATTGTAACATGTGGGGAATGTTGCATCAGAAAAGAGGAAAACCTAACTTGCTGACTGCTACCAGCTTCCCAGTCCTGGGGCCACATGTGGCTAAGATAGCGCCTGGCGATCAGCCAGAAGGCATTGCCGTGGGTTGTGACGAAAAACCAGACCACCTCTAGGATAGGCTCAGAACCCTTCTGCCCTCACGGACAGGACAGCTTGTGTCTCCCATTACTGCCTGTAACGTGAACTCGCCCCACCTACTGACCTTTATCCTGATTGGCTCCTGTGCCTTATATTAGCTGTGTGTGTTTTCTCAATAAACGAGATCCTGCTTGCACTGTTCTCCATGGCCCCTCTGATTGTCCTCCAGCGGGGGAGGGCTGGGTGAGGGCGGTCAGTCGGCCTTTACCTCTCTTGGTTCCTCCTGGTCGGGATGTGCTCTCCCCATCTCTCCCGCAGGTCAGGAGGAAACAGGGGGCTAAAAACCCCAACAATAAATAAAAAATCAACTAAGGAATATTAGAGGAGAATCTTCATTCCTACTCCATATGTTTATTTTTGTGTGGAAAGTGTGATATTCCTATGGAGAGGAGAGGTTAGAGGGATTTACCTTGTTAATGAGAGCTTAAAATAAGAACCTGGGCATGCCAAATTCTGTCCATACCTGTTCTTCTTATGATATGACTAACTACAAAGAGGTTGTGTTCTCCCCTGATTTCTGTGAAATAGATAAAAGGGGCCTGACCCTATAAGAGGGTCCTGTGGTGGGGGTACAGCCCAGCCTGTGACCAAAGAGGTAAGTCTCTCCACCTCAGCACTATGATATTAGAAATCTCACTTGCTCATAGATATAAGCTGTGTCCTCTACCCTACTCTTTAACCATATTAAAGTGACATTTTATACTCCATCTTCACATTTCTTTGAAGTCATCAACTTCTTAGAACTCAGGCAAGTAAAAGTGTTGTGCTATTGGTTCCTCCCTACCACTGCACTGTGCTCATAATCAGAAGTGCTCTGCTTATAATCAGACAATTTCTCCTCAAGATGACAAGGGGCAGGGAATTCTAATTAGGAAGGGGTAAGGGACACCCTACATATTCCAAAGGCAACATGGAAATCTTGGGGAGAGCTGTCACAAAATTAGGGAGGACCCCAAAAGGTGGATCTTAGCCATGAGGCTGAGGGCCATCTGTTAGCCCCTAAAATAATAGGTCTTTTCTCTGAACTTTACTTTTCAAAAAAAAAAAAATTTAAACCCTACAAATGACCACTTTTCAAAATTCTCCTGATTCGACAAGGTCTGAAGGCTGAAATAGAATTGAGCAACTGTGATAAATAGCAATATGATCAGTGGCATATTTGCTCTCACAAATTCGTACTGCCTATAGGGATTTTCCTGAGACAGGGGGACGTGAATTTACAAGTATTATCTTTCTCTGGGTCTGGAAGAATTTCTGTCATTTTCTTCATTTTTGTTGACATTTCCCCAATAATTTATAAGTTTCCCTTGATATGTAGAAGGATCAATATCCAAGTGTGTCTTTGGGAACGAAGTGACAAAACAACACTAACATGCTCCAATGAAAAGCACCACATTTCTCTTGTCATGGTCAATATTTGAAGCTAGTTAAACTTATGGGTGAGGCTTTATTGTGCATATCTATGTCCCCTCAGATATTCTGAGGCATGAATCCCTTTCTAAATTCCAGGGAGGGTGTAGTTTTTCCAAAGAACTAAGAAACAACCCCAAGTGTTTCAAGAAGCCCTCTCAGGAGCTGCCATGGATGTAAAAACAGGATAGGTCCTGTCCTACCATATCTGCAACCATTTGTTTAATACATTGTGATCTCCAAAGGGCTCCATGAATTTTGAAAGTGTATGAATTAAAAAACAAAAAGACACATAACCTAAATAAAAATGGGAAAAGTATTTGAATACACACTTTTCCAAAGAAGATATACAAATGTTCAATAGGCAAATAAAGGTAATCAACATCACTAATCAAAGGCAAATCAAAACCACAATAAAGCGACACTTTACATCCATTAGGAAGGCTATTATTTAAAACACACACAGGGCTGGGTTGTGGCTCAGTGGCAGAGTACTTGCCTTGTATATGTGAGGTGCTGGGTTCGATCCTCAGCACTACATAAAAATAAATAAAATAAAGATATTGTGTCCATCTATAACTAAAACACACAGAGACACATAGAAAATAACAAGTTTTAGCAAGGATATGCAGAAATCGATACCTTTATACATTGCTGGTGGGATGTAAGAAGGTGCAGCTGCCGTAGAAAATAATATGGTAATTTCCCCCCAAAATACAGTAGACTTACCATATGATCAATAAATTCCACTTTCAGGTACATATACAAAATAAGTGAAAGCAAGAATTTGAACAGATATCTGTACACCTATGTTCATAGCAACATTATTCACAATAGGCAATTATGAATGCATAAAGAAAATGTGATATGCATATACAATGGAATGTGGCCTTTAAAAGGAAATGTGACACATGTTACAATGTGGATGAACCTTGAAGATATGCTAAGTGAAATAAGCCAGTCACATACACACACAAAAAAACCAATACTATATGATTCCACTTATTTGAGGCACGTAGAACAGTTAAATTCATAAAAACAAAGTAAAATTTCAGTTTCCACGTGTGAAGGTAGGAAGGAATGGTGAGTTATTGTTTAATGGATACAGTGTTTAGCTTTGGGAAGATGTAAACATTTTGAAGATGAATGAATAATGGTAATTATTGTACAACAGTGTGAATGTACTTAATTCCACTGAACAGTATATTTTTTAAATGTTTAAGTGGAAAATTTTATCACAATTTTTAAAAGTCCAAAAATTGATGTTCCATGAAACCTTACAGTTTTAATGATAATGAGAGTAATTCTTTGTCAACATATGAGGCATGCTATCCTTTATCCAACAGTTCTAATGTACACTTTAGGATCAGGAATTTATGGATTTTCTAAAAGTAAATATTCTTTCTGGAATGAACCACACAGAAAAAATGATGTCCTAGGCCTGGAGTTTGACTCTGGGATCCCAGTAGAACAAATTTTTCCATTACCCATGATTCCAAATATCAGAGAAGATGAGTGAAGTGGTAGTGAAGCAGAAATAGAATTATTAAGGTGTGGCCATACTGTGAAGAACAGAATTCTGGTGAACTAAGATCCATTTTTAGGATACTGACAATAATTCCAGAATTATATAAGGGAAGAACTAAGGCAAGGGTAAAATTTTGGCATAAATAGTCTTGGTGTCAAATCATGGATGGTCTGATTGATCATCTCAGATCTGATCCTGTTGGCACCAAGGAAATAATTATCTGGCGGGGGGGGGGGGATTCATTTCCTGTCATAAGATGATCTGCCAGCAAAGTTTGCTGTTTCTGGAACTTGAAATAAGAGGGGAGGGAAAATGACTCAAAGAAAGGAACAGGTTAGAGAGACAAAATGGAGTGAGTTACGACAATGACTGGGTCCTCCTTCAGGTTTAGTGTAATGACTAGAGACTTCTAGGTTCCACACAGCTGTTCTGAATCAGGACATTATAAAAACTAGTAGTTGATAATCTGTTGACTATGTGTTCCAATAAATCTTGAAAATATTTTAGTCATTCTTATATTGAAGGGGGAGGAGAGACATTAGATAAATTTAGAGCTAATTAACCTTGTGTCACCAATTTTAGACAGACACTCCTTAAATGATCAACATGTCTATGTGCCAAGTTGAACAGGAATCTGACCCAAAGTTTCAAGTTAGCAAAGGAGCCAAACACAATATGAAAGCAGAGATGCCTATCTTTTATCATGTTTTTAGTCACCCATTACACAATCTTCAAGTCCAAGTGTAGAGTTAATTATTTTTTTGCAAAAGCAATTTTTAAGTTCCTGTTACAATGAGACCTTAACATAGATTCAAGGATCAAATTCATCCCAGGGAAACCTCAGGAAATAAGACACAGAATTTGTATGTGTAAGTACAGAGAAAGGCCGAGAACTTTGATGACTGGACAGTACCTAGCCTCAACCACTGGTGTCAAAATTGTTGACCTGTGTTTCCAGTAGTTTCCATAATAGTTTACTATAAGTACACTTTGATAGATAAGGTACTAAGATCAAGCTGTGGAGAAGATGAAAACTAGGAAGTAAAGCAGATTTAGTTGGTACAATTAAACCCAGATGCAAAAGTTGGAGCCTGAACAGAAAAGGTTCAAAGGCTAAATAACAAGTGAAGGACTGATCTGTAGGTTTAAGCATAACATGACAAAGTTTGGGTGGGAAGAACAATATCCTTTAAAAAAAATCCTAATTTTAGATAAAAGTGTTTGTAGTCCAGAAAGTCACTAGAGAAGAGAGGAAAGTGCTACTCTCAAAACAGCAAATAAAAGTCAGGTATAGTGGCCCACTCCTGTAATCCCAGCAACTCAGGAGGCTGAATTGGGAGGATCACAAGTTCAAGGCCAGCCTCAGCAACTTAGTAAGGCCCTAAGAAACTTAGATCTTCTCCAAAAATAAAAAATATAAAGGGCTGTGGATGTGGCTCATGGTTAAACACTTGTGTGTTAAATCCCCACTACCAAAAATAAAGAAACAGCAAACGTACATGAGGATAATTAAGAGTGAATCACAACACCAGCCTGAATCACCAGAGAAGTTTTCCTCATTCTCAAGAACTAGACGGTTCTCATTCCCGTGGGAATCCAGTTTGTAAAAAGTTAGTGCTTCCAGGCACAGGAAATTTTTATGTTGACAATAGGTAAACATTTCTAAATAATGTGTATATTATTTATAAATCTCATTGTCAACCATGAAATCTCTTTCTTCCTTATACCCCATATCCAGGACTTCAAGACTCTGCCTTAAAATATACTCAGAACCTCTCTATTCTCCATCTTGTTTGAAATCACCCTAGTCCAAGCATCATTCTCATCCTCTCCCTTTTCTGTCCCTCCCTCCCTCCATCAGACTGAAGAATAAACTCAGGGACACTCTAACACTAAGTTACACCCAGTGTTTTTATTTTTTTTTATTTTTTTTTTATTTATTTTTTATTCAAAACATTACAAAGATTTCAGAATCACATCGGTTACACATCCACATTTTTACATAATACCATAATAGTAACTGTTGTATTTTTTTATTTTGAACCAGGACCTCACTGAGTTGCCTAGACTGTCTTCAACTTGCCATACTCCTGCCTCAGCCTCCCAAGCACCTGGGATTACTTGCATGTACCACCATGCCTGGCCTATCATTATCTCTTGCCAAGTCAACTACAGCAACCTCCCAATTGATCTATCTGACTCCACTTGGGCCTCCCAGTGATCTGCTCCAAACACAATCAGAGGAAGATATAGATCACACAATTTACAAGTACAAAATAGCAGTATAATGCAACTGCTAAGAATGCAGCATTAGAAACAAGACTGCAGCAGTTCAAATTCCAGCTCTACCTTTTACTGGCTATGTAATCTTGGCCAAGGAACTTATTCATCTCTTTACATAATTTGTCTTCATCTTTACTATGAAGTGACTATTAGTAGTTACATTATAAATACGTTTGAAGATTATATGAGTGATATACCCAAACACCTAAAATAGTGCCTGGAACCATAAATATTAGCTATAGTTATGTCATTCACCTCCTCAAAAGTCTCCAAAGGATTCCCTTCATGCTTAGGATAAAATCCAAGTTCCTTCTATGCACAATAAGACCGTATATACCTTCTGATTTCACTTCCTATTTTTCTTTCCATGCTTAATTCATTCTATATTCATTGGTCTCTTTGCAGTCACTAGAATACACCACACATTATAATATGTATGGCTGGTGATTTCATTTGTTTATTCAATGAATATTTGTTGAGTACCTACTTTGTAAAAGGAACTTATGTAGGTGCTTAAAATACATCAATGATAAAGTACATGAAAAATCTGTAGCCTCTATGAAAAAATCTACATTTCCTATGCTTGTTCCTTGAATGATGTTTTCCTAAGCATATCAAAGACAAGTAAAAGTTGACCTGGAGCAATGTGGGTCCAAGCAAAGTCAAGGGAGCAGAGTGGAGCTAGGGATGTAGCTCAGTTACAGAACGCTTGTCTAAATGTAGGAGACCCTGGATCTATCCTCAGTATTGGAGGGAGAGGAAATGATAGGGAGAGGGAGAGAGATAAAGGCAGGTAAGTGTAAGAACTCATTTCCCATTGGAATGTCAGTCTCCATAAGTTGGATGGTCTATCAAAAAGAATCTTGAGACCTCTGAGACATCAAGGTTAGTCATCTAGCTTGATAGCTCTCAGTCCATAACTGTATCAGTCCTGTCCTCCACGGACAATTAATTACACTCATGTCCCCAACTAGAACACCAAAGAGCTTCCACTCTATGTTGTGTGAAAATGACGTTTAGGTAACAAATAGGTATAAAATGAGCCAATAAGTCTCTATTGAAGGTGCTATTTAGAAGATCATTTTAAAAAATAAGACTGAATTATTGAGAAATTGATAATGGATTTTTTGATTAATTCAGAATGAGAGGAAAATACACATTTTTCTATTGTGTGTTTTAATTATATAACCACTGCATGCATATGGTCTTTTAAAAATGCAATCAGTATACATAAAGCAAAAGAGCCCCTTGACCTCCACACTCTATTCCTATCCCCAGAGGAAATCACTCTGATCATTTCTCTCTACATCCCTCAAGGCCATCTCCTATTCATCTTTGTTCTTGGGTATGTACATACCTAAATTTATGAAGTTATTTTGTTGATATTTTTAAAAGAAATAGTGTCAAGCTATATAGATTTTTTTCACTTTCTTTTACCCTTTAACAATATGCTTTGGAGATATTCCACATCAATAGGCACAGATTTTATATTTAAACTGTTACATAATATTTCATAGCAAGATTGTTTGTTTATTGAATTAGGTACCTTTAGTAGGAAAGGGAATTGGGTCAATCTGATGCTGCCAAAACCATCCTTATGAATACCTTGTTGGGCATATTTTTTAAATGTTTCTTCAGGGGACACACACACACACACATATATAATATATATAATATATATATATATATATATATATATATATATATATATATATGAACTGATATAATGAAATGAAAACCCAGACTTTAGATTTTAATATAGTGAAAACATATTCCAAAAAGGTGGCCAATTTATACTCCCCTACAGTAAACTAGAGAATTCATTTCTCTGCACTCTCAACTAACATTGGACACTATTTTTGCCAGCTTGATACGTGAAATAATGTCTCAGTTTTTAAATTTGCAATTCCTTGATTATCACTGAAATCTAATATAGTTTCATAAAGCTAGTGAGCTTTAACTGCTGTCCATTTCTGTCCATTTCTCTTATTAGCAGTCAGTAAATATTCTCTTATGTTTTACTTGCTTAAAGGAAGGTTCAGCCCTACTAAGGAGATAAAGTATATGATACCTATGCTATAGCAGACAAGGACAAAACCCACCCTCCATTATATTTGCAAACTCTCTACAACCAAAAGTCCAAAACTTTGAACATATTTTAATCAGATTTCATCAAAATACAAGTGTCAGGAAGAGTCCAAAGGTAAGTATCCCTGAGAAACAACTTATGCCTGAGAAATGCATGAAAGAATGATTCTGTGATTATCATGGTCCCTATCTTCTGTCTTTTATAAAGTTGGGGAGGAAACCCTCAATATTTGAACCATAGTTCCCTATCACATGCGCCTGAAATTCTAACACCCCCAAATTCTACATCTAATGTGTCATATTTTGTGGAAATCATGTTCTCTTCACTTGAACTATACTTACAACTTCTGATAGATGTCCTATTATATAAAATAACAATTTCCTTTGTTATATAGGTTCAGTTGTGGTTTATTTTCCTAGAATACCTCTTATTCTTTTTTATCCACATTTTTATTGGTGCATTATAGTTGTATATATTGATGGTATTTGTTGTTGTATATTTGCACATGCACACAATATAACAATTTAATTTGACCAACATCACTCCCTAGCACTTAACACTCCCTCCCTGCCATCTACTCCTTGGTTGCTTTTCTCTACTGATCTCCCTTTTATTTTTAGGAGATCCACCCCCACCTCTGATTTCCTTTTTCTCTGTAGCTTCCACATGAGAGAGAACACACATGACCCTTAACCTTTGAGTTTGACTTATTTCACTTAACATGATGGTCTCTAGTTCCATCCATTTTCCTGCAAATGCCATAATTTCATTTTTACTTATGGCTTAATAAAACTCCATTGGAATGCCTCTTACTATTTTTTTCAAAAAAAAATTAGCTGTATTTTTTATTTATTTTTATGTGGTGTTGAGGATAAAACTCAGTGCCTCACATGTGCTAGGCAAGTGCTCTACCACTGAACTATAACCTCAGCCCCACACCTCTTATTCTTGCTAGCCAGTTTGTGTGTGTGTGTGTACACATATATTTACACATATGTGTATATATTTATACACGCACATGTATATATACATATTTTTTTGGTGCTGGGATGAACCGAGGGCCTTGATCATACCAGTCATTTGCTCTACCACTGAGCTATATTTCCAGTCCCACAGCTTTAATTTTTAAATCATATTCCAATAATATGCTCTTGAATAGATTTGGGGTTTCCTCTGAGTTGTTAATTTGCTTTATTCTACATTCTGCTTTTTCCCTACTAATCCCTCCATTTCACCATCAGTTACCTTGACTGAGAGACTTTGAAATAAACTGCTCTGATTTTCCCTTTTTCACTAGAATATTGAACTCCATTTTTCTATTGCTACCATAATATGATTCATCTCCAGGCACTCCCTATATCATTTTCTATTTATTCCCCAAGGCCAAAGTCAGTTTATCTCCCTTCCTGTGGTTTCTAAGACAAGTTATTTCCAGAAACGAGAAAATACACCACCTCTCAGGGATGTTATTAAAAATATATAACCACCATATGGTCCAGGCACAGGCTAGTATAACTGGATGACTAAACAGGGTAAACACTGGTCTTTACATTCTTCTAGCATCAATTAGCTGAATGTCAAGTCTTTCTTGCAATTCCTTCTCCATATCAGTGTCTACCAAGCCCTGTCTCTGATACTGAATCACCTTTTTATTCTGAAAACTTCATTCATTCAACACACATTTATTGATACTCCTCAATGTTTAAAAATTGTATTAGAGCAGGGTTTCTTAGCCTTGGCACTGCTAACATTTGGAGAATAATTCTTTGTAAGGAGTGGGTGTCCTGTGCATTGTAGGAAATTTAGCAGCATCCCTGGCCTCTCCCTAGTAGACTTCAGAAGCAATCCCTCTCCCAGGTCAAGACAATCAAAAATAACTTCAGACATTGCCAAATGTCCCCTGGGTGGGGTAAAAACAGCCCCTCATTAAGAACTACTGATTTAGCTGTTGAGGAGATATTAGAGAAAAGACACACTCTCTGTCCTTAGTGAAATTATAGTCCTATTTAACATTCATTTATATACTGGTTGGGTGGCCTAAAATACATTTCTGTTGTTAGAGGTGTAAAACCTAAATATTCAATCTTTACCCAAAGATATCTAGAAGCATCTTTACCTTGAGAACCTTGGCCCTAAGGATAAGACATGGAAGAAGTAGGTCAATGTTTATAAGCTTCATAAATAGAAACTGAATCACAGTCTCACCTTTTTTAATGCAATAGTTGAGTGGTAACACATTTTGGATAAATGCAACTACATTTCCCCACTAGGAGAATTTAATAACTCAGAATAATTTTATTTTTATCTTCACCTAATTTTAAATAGATACAGACTTCTCAGACTTCAGTATTGATTGTGATGATGTGTGTAAAGCAACTAGCCCAGTTCTAAATACTTTGTATGGATTATCTCATTCATCACCACAACAAGCCTATGAGGTAGGTGCTGTTACACTCACAGTTTTAAAGATGAGGGAACTGAGATACAGAGACATCAAGTGACCCAAGATCACACTCCACTTAGTGGTAGATTCAAGGCCTAAACTCTCAACCACTGTGTAACACTGCTTCAGTGAAGGGAAGGAAGAAAAAAAAAATGCTGAGGAAGCAAAAGAAAAATAAATAAATAAATAAGCTTATTCCCCCATTTTCTCCCATGGGGTCAAATGTGGTTCCAGTGGCAAAAGAAAGATATTTACTATCCCATGTATCCCAGACCACTTTAGAACTGGATGGTGACCACCTTAGCACAGACACAAGGACACATGCCACTGAAAGGTCATAAAGGTATATTCTCAGAGGGGATATGAAAGTGGTAGGAACTAGTAACCTTGCTTAAAATCAGACAAGCAGGAGAAAAAAAAATTAACAATACACGACTACCTATTCACTGCCCTAAGCTCCAAAGGAACAGAAGGTCTTGCTGTGGAAGAGGATGATGGAACTCAGAAAAGCAGGAGACCCAGAACAGAGAATCAAAAAGAAAATAGTGAGAAATACTACTAAAGGTCAGTCAGTCTTAGATAGAGGCTCTGAATGGTCTTCCACCAAATATAAGGATCTCCTCTGTAATTGAATATTTCTTTTCCTTGTTCTTTTTGCCTCTGCAATGAAGAATCTTCAGTGACTTGATATTCATATATTGCCAAGTCCACCCAAATTCACTATGCTAGGTAAGTACAAAAACATATACAGTTTGGTTATAATACAAAACACTGATCCTTTAAATTTTACTACAGTATGCAAAATTGCACAATAAAAACTCAAGGGTTTATGGAGAAAATAGGGTTAGGGAAACAACAAAAATTTCAATGACATGTTAAAAGTCAGATAAGAATGGCAGCACAGTTTTGCATTTGTTAATAGTTAAAGAATACATAAATGAAACAATTTATGTGACAAACTTTGAAAAGACCTTAAGTTTGTTTGTAGTCATGGGCGTTGCAGTTTATAATTTTTTATGAAGTGGTAAAAAGACAGTGATCTGAAATCAGATGGAAAGCTGTAACACTAAATTTGGATGGGTGTGGCTGGTAGATGTTTAGAGTGTGTGTTTTATGCATTATCACATAGCTCTATTGAGCTGGTTGCAATTTTCTGCATTCATCTTATGGTTCTTGCTGATAAAACCATGCTCAAGCAAACATAAAATTCATGTCATGTTCAAGTTGTTCCCTAATGTATCAATTGCATTGGAACAAATTCACATTTTCAAAGCAGAGATTATAGCAGGACTAACTTATAGTGGTTTAGCTAGTAAGAAAGTGAAAGGGAGCAGCAGAATGAAGTATTATGAAGGAAACTCAACCTCTAATGAAATCTCCAGGCCAACTTCCTGTGTTATATAAAAGGTATATATACCTACAAGTAAAAGAAATTATCTATGTGTGTTTTCCCTTTTGTTCCAAGATCCTAACACAAAATATTGTGGTGGCTACAGGTCCTATTCATCCTCAAACAGGACAGCCTTGATGTGGATCTGCTGCCCACAAAACACAGAAAGGAGAAAAAGAGGAGGAAACTGCAGAGGGCAATTTGACACTTAGAGAACCTTCACATCAACCAGTGCTTAATGATCAGCCTGACTGAAATGTACAGTTAGAAATAGTCACAAATATTCCTTTGTATTATTTTCCTTGATTTTGTGCTTTTGTGTAAGTGATTCTACCTACCTAGGATTATCTCCCCAACCTGTGGTGGTTTCAAAGCTACAGTCACCTCTCCATATCTGCAGGTTCCACTCCTACACAGTCAAATAGCTATAAATTAAAAATATTTGGGAAAAATATCCAGAAATTTCAAAGTACAAAACTTGAATTCATCACACTGAGCACAATGCTGAATCTAGGAGAATAACTGATTGATACTCTTCCATAGTTTCCTGCCATTTCACAGAACCTCAGTCTCTCTCTAGCACTAATTGTTTGAGCAGTGTTGATCTGTTATCTAGAGTATATTTATCTAGAGATGTTTTATCTGGAGATGATTTAAAGTAAGTGGGAGGATATGTGTAGCTTATATGCAAATAATGTACCTTTTTATATAAATGACTTGAGCGTCCAAGGACTTGGGGATCCTGGAACCAATCCTACATGGATACTAAGGAACAACTGTATATCTATAAATTCTCTGATACTCCCCTACTTCAAGAGGCAGAATTTAATTTATTGCTTTGCCATGCAATTTGCATCTGTTCCCTTGTTTAGAACCAAGTGGTAGGGGACTGAAATAGAGGGGGCAAAAGCAATGGAAATTGGCCCAACCCTCTTTGAATCACAAATCTCTTGAAAAGAGAAGGTTCTCTGCCTTCAAAGTTTTAGCTCCTTCAGGCTCCAATTATCAGCTGTTGTCACCATTGTCATGGAATCTTTTGGGAGCTAGAGAACAAGAAATTTTTAAAATGAAGAGGAAACAAATGAGAGATTTTCACACTCATATTAGTGGTTTCCTTTTCCATTCTTTGAGTCAGAATTAAATAATTTCTCCTGGAAGGTTCTGTTTGCTCCCTGATAGCCAATTCCAGGTTTCCACTTTGTTGAGTTCAGTCCAAGGTATACCAAAGGAAAAAATGGTACCTGATTCAGTGGTGCTTTTGAATTCTAGTTCTTTCTCAATCTGCTACTACTTAATTGCCAGACACTTCAGTGCTCCATTCATTCATATCAGGTTTTCAGCTCTATCTAGTAAATGAAACAGTAAAATATGCTCACTCCCTCTAACCCAGAACCAGAACCCCATGTTTGATGATGTATTATAATTATATAGTTTTGCTTTTCTATTTTTCCTGGGAGCTAATTGACAACAAGGATCTTATGTATACCCCATACTTTGAACAGAGTTTGGCATACCGTTTGTTATTAATAAGGTATTTTATAATAAACTGTTATGGTTTGGATATGAGGTATGTCCTATAAGTTCCCATGTTAATGTGGGAATGTTCAGAGGTGGAATGATTATGAGAGTTATAATCTAATCAATTCATTCTAGTTTGAATGGATTGGCTAGTTGATAAATGTAGGCAGGTGGGGCAGGGCTGGAGGAGGTGGGTCACTGGGGACATGCCCTGGAAGGGTGCATCTTTCCTGGGGCCCCTGACCTGATCCTGCCATGAAATGAGCAGTTTTTCTAAGTTTGGCCCTTCCCCCATGATGTGCTGCCTCATGTTGGGCTCAGAGGAATGGAGTTGGCCATATATGGACTGAGAACTCTGAAACCATGAACCCCAAGATAAATTTTTCCTCCCCTCAGTTGTTCTTATCAGATATTTTAGTCACAGTGATAAAAACGAGTGAAGGCACTAGCCAGAAAACCTACCCATTTCTAGAGTCCAAACTTCATGAAAATGTTTTGGCCTCATGGGCATGAGGTAAAGCCTATACAAATGGAAACAGGCTCCAATGACCTCTTCAGTAGTGTCATTTTTGTCCACAAAGCCCCTCTGATTTCAATGCTCTCATCTTTGCCATCCAATCCATTGTGAGCTGCATGGCAGATTTCAGATATAAAGGGATGGGTATATACAAAATGATCATAAATTAATAAATTCTAGTAAACCCATACAGTGTTCTCAACTCTATGCTAGGCACAAGGAACACAGAAAATAATGTCATTTTCCTTGCTTGCAATAAACTCAGTTATAATAGTTACAGTTTACAAGACTAACCCATATTGAGCAACAGAAAAAATTCAAAGGCATGATATAAGAAACATTTTATTGGTACATTGCAATTATACATAAGTAGGATTAATTGTTATATCTTCTTACATGCACATATTTTGTGAATTTCATTCCCTATTACCTCCCCTTTTCCTCTCCTCCCTCCATCCGATCCCCTTCCTCTACTCTACCTTCTCCAGATATGAGGAAATATTTAACTGTACAGAGTTACATAGCAGTTCAAAGGAGGAACATATCAGTGTATCCTAGCACAATTACAACAGAGGAAGAAGCATGGCTTGAGATGGGTCTTAAGCCTTAGGTTAGGGTATAATAAATGCAAATATTTTCAGAAAAATTAAGCAGCACAACCAAAGATGTTAAGACAGGGAAGGACATGAAGAATGGATGGTTCTGACTACAGAAAATAAAGTATGATTGTTGAGTCATAGAAAGCATCATGCTCTATTCTTACTGCTGCATTCTGGCCACACTATCAAAGAATAAGAAAAGTCCAGGGGGAGGGGGATAGTAAAGGATAGGAAAGGCAGCAGAATACAACAGACCCTAGTATGGCAATATATAAATCAATGGAAGTGTAACTGATGTGATTCTGCAATTTGTATACGGGGTAAAAATGGGAGTTCATAAGCCACTTGAATCAAAGTGTGAAAAATGATATATCAAGAACTATGTAATGTTTTGAACAACCAACAATAAAAAAAAAAAGAAAAGTCCAGGGCCAGGAGGTATTTCACTTACTCAATTCTATCCAATGCTTGAGGCCCATATTCTTGTGTTCAGTTTCCCAACTATTCTCCCGATAGACACATGCACAGATGCTCTCTTGCTGTCTCTCTTTCTAACCACATACACCCATTCAGAATTGTGCTAATCAGTGTTTCTCCCAGAACTTTTTTGAGAAGTATCAGAAAAAAATTCTCATGCTGAGGTTGCTAGGACACCACATAGAGAGAGCAGAACAAATCAAAGAGCCAACAGGACCCAAGCCAAACAATATCAATTCATCCCTTAAATCAGTTCTTCCCAAAGTCAGTTCCCTGTTATATGAGGTTATATAATAGTATCCATCATGTTTGCTATCTCTCTACAAATCTGATGAGATATTTTAAATAATTTCAACCAAGACATTAATAGAAGTATTTAGCAGGACAGGGTTGAAGACAGAATTTTGTTATTTGTTAATACAAAGTTCCATATTAACACTGTCCAGAAATGTACCCATACTTTTTAAGTGTGTTAATTCAACAAATTACTAATTGACATAATTGTATAAGTGAGGCCACAGATCTTCAAGTATTCCACAAAGATATCATAAAAAACATTTTGCTTATTGACAAGATTATACATATATACACACATACATACATACATATATGAGCACTTCATTCACCAGGACTGTCACTCACCTACCTGCATCAAGTAAATGAATGATGTTTGTATTACATCACATCTCATTAAACCCATGTCAAGTGTCCAACTGCTGACTGCTAACTTTTCTTTGATTATGAGCATTCTTTTAATAACATCTTTGAGAATCATTGTCTAAGGTTGACATGAAGCTTGTCAATCTGTTGCTCATATAATCCTTCGTTACTTCCTTTCTAAAAACTGGAATACCATTTCACAATTTCATGTCTTCCTATAAATGGAAATTCAGAATCCAGTTTTTTTAACTTTCCTAATCTGTAGAAGAATCCAGAAGTTAATATCTGATTCTATCCAGTGTGTGATTTTCACATCTAAGATGATTGAGAATTGAGACACCAGAGTTACCATCCTCTTTTCCACTCCTACTTTCTGCTGCAAAATTGAGCACCACTAACATTAGCAGTTATCAAAACACCCCATTAGGGAACCAAAGAAAGGCTTCCTTCCCCATCTTAGCTCAATAGTCTTCTCTTTCTTTGTTCAATATATTTAGTATCATTGTGCTTCTGTAGTAAAGATTGCCAAAGTGAGGGTGGGTGGAGGGGAATCTGTGTCATCGACTTTTATCTGTGGCTGTACTGTAACTTTGAGTATTTTGCCATTTTATTATTCTCTTTGAGCTGGAAGCAAAGAGAGAGGCCACATTATTATTTAGTAGGAGCTGCAATTGAAGAATCTGGGCAGCAAGCAGAATAAGGAACAGAAGAATATTTTTTTTTGTTCTCATATAGCTGCCTGCTTTTTACTTCTCTCTGTTATATGTTTATAGCTTGCCTGTGAAATACTTTCATGTCTCTCTCCCTCCCTCTCTCATGTTCTCTATTTCCTTTCCTCCACTTTCTTCTTATCTCAGATATGTTGCTATATCATGTTCTTGTGTTGGAACTGGGCCTCCCAAATTAATCTAAATTCATTATTTTTGTCATTTTCATTCTAATTAGATGGCATTTCTTGAGCACATTTGGAGAGAAAGTTGAGATGAGGAAAGGGACTCTTATGAGCATGGCTGGTCCTAACAGAATCAGTCAATAAGCAAGTCTATCTTAGATGCCACTGCCCCTCAGCTCCTACTCTCAGGTATCTGCTTACATAAAACAACTTCCCTTCATTTCTATACTTGGTTTTGCAGGTCTAATCCTGACCTACTCTATTTGGGACTTGGGCCTATCATGATGCCTGTTCTATTGTTCCTGAGAAGGATGCTCCGGTATAGGACCCTGAGAACAGGCCTTTGTCAACTCAGGTCCATCAGTGATCTGTGAGTCTCAATCCAGCCATTCACCTTTTGTGAGCCATGATTTCACCTGTGGATTTAGGATAATAATAGAAACAACAATAATGCTGTTCCTATGAGTTTGTCATGAGGATTTAAGATATGTGAGAGAATTCTAAAACCTTTCATCAACAGACCAAAAAGAGTGGTCTACAGAATCTCAAGGCCCTCATGTGATATAGATATAGATATAGATATAGATATAGATATATATATATATATATATATATATTGCTAACAGTAATAATAGTGAGAGCTAAATTTTTTAATGGATAACTATGTGACAGCCACTACAGATGAACATGCACAAATACAGACAGACAGACACACACACAAATACATCATGTGTGTACACTTATACCCACATACATATAAAACAGCAGTCTCCTGAAGGCCATACCAACCATTTGTGCTGTTGTAATCCATTTCATAGAGACATTGTGGTATACTAAGAAGAGCAAAAAGTAGGACATCAGGAGCCCTAGGCTATAACCCTCACTAAGCTATGATCATATTCTGCAACCTGGGACAAGTCTTCCCCACTGTGGTGAACTAGACAATGCCTATAAGCCTTTACTCTTACATGCTGGAACTAATAATAGGAAGTGACACAGCAGTGATGGTAAAAGAGGAAAAGTTCCTGTCTTATTTACTTACTACATAACTGATTGAGAAGAATTGGTTCCCATGACAATTACTATGCTTAGTTTTTATAATCAGTCAGTATTCTGGTATCTCTACTGATGCAGATGGTGGGGATGATGAAAATGAGCATCAGTCATGGTGTGACCTCTGGATTCCTTTGCCTTCAGAGGAATAGTAGGAGATGTTCCTAGCCTTGATCTCAACAGAATCTCTCTTGCTGGTTTTATCCAGATTGAGACACACTTCAATCCTTACCCCATGAAATAATCTTTAAAAGGTCTCAACCCCAACCTCCAACCTCAGAATCAAGAGGCCAGACCAAATCACTAAGATCTAAGCTAAGTTCTACTTCTGCCCACCTGCTACAAAAGGTTACCAAGGAAAGTCACACCTCATTGTAGCCCTAGGAATATTCTCCATTTTTTTCTAAAGGATGAGTATTTTCCAAGTCACTGCTGGTTATGTACAAAGAGAGGCTACATACTTAACTTGTTCCCTTCTATAAGCCTATGGCTTCATGCATGAAATCCCACTGTATATCATTCCTTTGAGGGAAAGTTTCTGTTAATATGCAGATGATATGTGGGAAAGGTAACACATTAGCTCATTAACTCCTTAGCCTATGTTTTAGTCTATTGAGTGAGTTTGACAGACAACAAGTCTTAATGGGAATATAATATAGGATAAGGAAGTTTTGATAGTAATGGTTGTGGAGAGAGTAGAGATTATCTGGAGATTGAGAACACTCCTTAAATTTTAGGACTGAACTGGGAAGCATGAGGGCATGTAGAGTGTGGGAAAGGAGAGCATACTGAAGGAAATGCATAGTTTCCCAATCATGAACCCCTAAAATCTCATTTCCTCCTTATAAATCCAAGGGCTGATAAGTGAAAAGAAAGAAATCATTGCCAGTTTTCAAATAAATAAAGCAAGACCAAGAAACATAATATTCTTTTATCAACATCACTGACTTTATCAGAAGATCTTGCAAGGGTCTATTATTGGGACTAATAGAGGATAACAGAAATCCAAGTCACTCCCCTTTCTCTGAACCTTCTTCATTTTATCATATGTAAAAAGAGGATTTTGGACTAACGAATCCTAACACACATACACCCTCTAGTTATGACCTCCTATAACTAAACACTCAAGAATCTTCTTATGTCTTATAAAAGCAAACATGAGATTTTTGGTTCCATTGATAGTTTTACTTTGTGACAGATAATTTTTTAGGCAATAATTATTATTAATTATTAATTTTTTAATTAATTTTAATTAATTAATAATTATTAATTATTAATTTTTAGGCAATAATTATCTTACTATTTACCAGGCACAACACAAATCTCTTTATATGCATCATTTCAGTTAATCCCTAAAATATCCAGGAAAGAAACACTATTATTATTCCTGTAAAGAATTTGAAACTCAGACAGGTTAGATAAATTTCCTAAGATCACACAGCTGATAAATGGTAGGACCAGAACTCAAACCCAGACATATCCGATTCCAGATCCTGGCTCTAATCACTGATTTTTTGAAATGATGGTAGAGCACATATTACCATACTCTCAGAATGATAAAGAATGACTAATATTCAAATAGTGTGATGTCAAGGAAAGTACAAACTTTGAATTCAGACAGATGCATGTGTAAGTTCTGACTCTTCATTTTTAACTGTAAGCCTAGGTTTCCTGATCTGTAATATTGGGATGAAAAGAATAATATCAAGACAAAATCAGTGTACATGACATAAAGAATGTAAAGCACCTGATGTATGGTAAATACTTGATAACAAGAGTTCTGTTTCACTGTAAAGTCCTACCAATTAAGCCACTGAACTAAAGGGTACATGAGGATCATAATTATACTCTGTCAGGTTCCACAGTTTGTGCAGTTCTAAAAATACCACCAAGAGTGAAGAAGGATTGCCTTATTTTTGCAAAACAACATTAGGACTTGTGCAACTGATAGAAAGAAGTTGGGCTAAATTTTTTTCTTTAGTCTCTGGGCCACCTACTCACTGCATTTGATTATCTTGTGGGAACATACCTAAGAAGTCAAAAGCAATGTAGTGCCAAGGGCAGCATTCATGCTGCTGCTTCAGCTCCCCAAAACTCACTTTGACACCTGCATTCTTGTTGTCATGGAGATACAATTCTCCAGGTCCTACACATATGGTGAGTTTGGTTAGGATTCTCCTATCCAGTTGGTGGAAGAAGGGTGCAGAGGAGGGTGAGACCATTGAGCTAAGCTGTGTCAGAAGCCAGAGGTGGTGAGATGGAGCTGCCAAGCTCCAGCTCCCTGAAAACTCCCTTTTCTAAGGAAGATAAAAAGAATACTGGTTGTGACTGCCACTAGTTTACCAAATGTACCCAGGGTAAAAAGCAAGAATTGTAAGATCTCGTTAACCTTTATTGAGCTTCTGAAGCATACAACAATGCCATGAGGGAGGTTTGCAAATATTATCAATCCATTTCACATTTGAAGAGTCTGAGTCTCAGAGATGGTATGTAGCTTACCCTCAGTCCCACAGACATTAAAGGTAGAAATAGCAATAAAGCCTAAATCTATATAAATCCTATTCTAGAGTTCACTAGACCACACTGAAAGAAACAGTCATGAGGAACACACTAGCACACAGCCCTGTGATCTGCAATTTGTCAGCTGAGCCATGCACAGATACCTATGAGGATGCCAATGCTGTATTTATAAAGGGGATCAAGAGTAACAAATATGCTGTGGGAAATAGAAACTTTGTTGTCTCATACAGGTCCCCACCATGTTCTGAAACCCCAAATAGACCTGGCAAAATTTGCAAGAAGTAGCAGAGCTGTGTTAAAAGAAAAAAAAATCATTCCTTAGTAAAAACTATGTTCTAGGGGAAACTAGAATGAGAAGTGAAAAGAGGAAATATTAGAAAAATTCTAGGTACTAGAATTTTTAAAATATCATGTATATTTCAAATTCATATGGAAACATAACAAGTCCTCAACTAAACACTTACACAGTCATATTTAATCGATCAATTGCCACAATAATGCTACATGGCAAACCACCCCCAAACTTGGAAGATTGAAGCAACAATTATTTACTTTTACACACATTATCACCTGCCCCCAACTTGGGCTGAGCTGGGCTTGGCTTTGAGGCATGGGTTCATGCCAATCCCATGTATACCCCATATCTCTCTCAACTTCCTCAGAGGGGCAAGATCCATGGGGCATGTTCCTCTCATGGTGATGGTAGAAGGGCAAGAGAACAAAGTCAACAATAAAAATACATTTCAAGCTTCTGCTTTTGCCATGTTTACCTAGTCACATGGCCAACTCCAAAGTCAAGAGTGAAGGACCACACTCCAACCATCACTTGGACAAAGCAAATCACATAGCCAAGCCCATCACCAAAGGAATAAGTAAGTATGTTCCTCCAACAGTAGGTAGTGACAGAAAGGTCAAGAGAATGAACAATTGATGTAGTAGTTAGTAAAAAAAAAAATGTGGGTGTGGGACAACCTAACTTATGACAGTATGGTGGCAAAAAGCCTAGGTTATAACATTAGGCATATCCAAGTTAAAAACCTCATCTTTTGTACTGAGCATACTGGTTTTATGCATCCAATCTCCACCTTTTGTGCACCAATCTTGGTAATAGGGAAAGACAAGGTAGTTGAAATTTGGCAGAATCTTTCTTGAACTTAAGACAATACCTCCAAAAAAACTACTAGAGCCAAGAAGAAATATTTGAATATACTAAAGGTTCTAGCCATTAAGTATTAACTTCTTTTTATTTCAACAAAAATGAATCATTTCCTGTGACCAACCATGATTACTCTAAAGAGCACAATTGAGTTTTGGCCCAAAGTAAATTGGAATAAACATATGCCAGACTTTTCCTCTCACTGAAATTAATCATGAAACCTGGAAAGAATGCATGAAGCATCTTTTTGAGGACTGTTAAAAGTAAAGAGAGAGTAGCTGGGGGGGGGAATATATATATATATGTGTGTGTGTGTGTGTGTGTGTGTGTGGAGAGAGAGAGAGAGAGAGAGAGAGAGAGAGAGAGAGAGAGAGAGAGAGAGACAGAGACAGAGAGAAAAGCTGGGCACATCCATAATCCCAGTAACTCAGGAGACTGAAGCAGGAGGATTGCAAGTTCAAGGCCAGCCTGAGCAAATTAGTGAGCCTCTCAATAATTCAACAAGACCCTGTCTCAAAATTTTAAAAAGGGGTTAAAGATGTAGCTCAATGGTAAAATGGTCCTGGATTCAAGCCTCAGTTCCAGAAAAAAATTAAATAGTATCAAGGACAGCAAGAAAGGACACCAGAGTTTGTGGTATCACCAACTATCAGTAAGTTTAGAATTTTCCCTTCCTGTTTCTCTGTCCAGAAATCAAGCCAGTCAGAAATTCCAAAATAAGCATTGTGGTACAAATAAACCTCCAAAAGCAGCTAATACTGGCTCAAGGAACAGGAAAGGAAACTCCTAACACTAATAAAGTAGAGGGAAACCCTAGTTTCTTCTACTTCTTTCTCATTTCTATTGTGCCCCAGCCTCTATGCTATCCTGCAGCTGTGGCAGTGGCAGTAACAGTGATAGGTATTGGCAAACAACAGGAGCCAAAACATTAAAGGAGGGAATTTTCCTCTCGATTCATTTAAGCTGCAGCTGCAAGAAAGTGAGGCCAAAATCCATTATTTTTATTCCCAATCCTCTAACTGTTGGACCCTGGCAGTGTCATAATCATGGAAGTAGGTAGTTTCTGGCTAGGAGACCAAAAAGGAGAGTCTCAGGGAATCAGAAAGTTTTAAGGAGATTGAAGAGAAGAAAGAGCTCAGGAAAGCAAACTCACAAAGTTGTTCACAAACTTCTAAGCTAACCCCCAAACTGTGTACATATGGACCAGGTATGAATTGTCATATTAATGGCTTAGAGAACTGAACTAACACACCACTAGGAGATTTTTATATATATATATATATATTATATATATAATATATATATATATATATATATATTATATATATAATATATATATATATTATATATATTATATATATATATATATTATATATATAATATATATATATTATATATATATTATATATATATATATATGAGAGACAGAAAGAGATTTGGATATATATACAGATAGATAGATCACATATATAGATATATCTACATATTATAATATCTATATCTATAATTATATAGATATGGATATAGATATATGTATGTATAGAATAGTTTCAAATAGAACTGAAAATATTTTGAAAACATAACTGACAAAGAAACCTCAGCCCACAGAAGGTGCATTGGAACTTGTGGTTTGAATTAAACTATAAATTACTCAATAAAATTAAAATACGAACATGTTTTATATGATATAAATAAGATCCAGGATTTCATAGAATTTGAACAAGACCAAATATTCAAAATGTCAATGAAAAATCCAAAATTAATAGGCACAGGATGAACCACATAAATCTTGACTCACATAGGAAAAGAAAAAATCAGGAAGTCAGTGATAGATTTTGGAATTATCTGATAAAGATTTTAAAGCAGCTGTTATAAGAATGCTTTTAAAACTAACAGAAAAATACCACAAAGGCATCTGCAAAAGAAGATAAAATAACCAAGTGGTAACTTTAGAACTTAAAAATACAATAACTGAAATTTGAAAACTCACTAGATAGACTCAAAAGCAGAATGGAAAGGCAGAAGGATTCTGAGTACCTGAAGATAAATCAAAAGAAATTACCCACTATGAAATGCAAAGACAAAAAAATTAATAAACAGAGAGAGCCTCATACATCTGAGACACAATAACAAAATGTTTAATAAGAAAATTAGTTGTTTGCTAAGAAACTTTTTGAAGAAATAATCACTAAATACTTCTTAAGTTTGGCAAGGGATACAAACCTAAGATTCCAGAAACTTGAGGAACATGATTTGGATAAATCTAATGATATGACAATGAATAACCTAAAGAGAACTTTTGAAAATTAAAGTAAAAAAAATCCTGAAAACAAACAGAGCAAAATGATGCATTATGTAGAGGGGCAAAATGTTATAAAGGACTGTAGACTTCTGGTTAGAAACAATGGAGGTCAGAAGTAAATGGCACAGTATTTTTAAATTGCTGTAAGAATTTTCATCTCAGATTTTGTATGCAGTGAAAATGTCCTTCATAAATGCAGATAAAATTAAGTATTATAAAAGAAGGAAAATAAATCCACCAGCAGATGATCTGCCCTTAATTCTTAAAGAAATTTCTCAAATGAAAAGGAAGTAATACCAATAGGAAACTTGAATCCTCATGAATAAAGGAGGAATAAAATCATTGTAAATATCTGGGTAAGTATTGTAGGAAGGAGTAACAATTGAAGGAATAATGACTAATATTTTTCCAAAACTAATGACAGACACAAAACCACAGATCCAAGAAGCTCAGAAAACAAAAGGACAAATGTATAATCTACAAGTAGCATACCATATTTAAACTGAGGAAAACCAAAGACAAAGGGAAATTTTTGAAGAGAATCAAAAGGGGAAACAATCATAGAACAACAAAGATAGGGATTGCATTGTACTTCTCATCAAAAACCATTCTAGCAAGGAAAGGAAAGTGAATATTTAAAGTGTTAATAAAAACCAAAACACTATCTAGATTTCTGTATTCAATGAAATTTTCTTTAAAAATGCTCTCAGGCACCTCAGCACAATTACTCTGTCTGGGCAAATCTGTGTTTAACATATAAAGATTTTGAGTAAAAGCCCAATGAAGTGACTGAACTTTGTAACACCTTGGGACACAAGTGTTCATGCTATGAGACTCCCCTTAAGGTGCAAAATACAGGAGAAATCTATAATCCTTCTGACTTTGCAGTAGTCTGCCAAGGTGTCTGCTCCATGAGGATTGAGGGCATCAATATCCAGGACAATAAGCACTGCACAGGAGGCTGGCAACATAGCAACAGCAGCAGCATGGAGTCTAGGGAATGATATTAGGAGAAGTGGTAGTAGTTTAGCTAATTCAGCACTCATATAAGATAACACCTTAGGGACTCCCATAAATACTTGAGAGGTGTATTTTTGAGAGGGATGTGCTTAAAATTACTATGTGAACAGATAGGGGCCAGAACCAGGATCAGTTGATTCCAGCCATAAATCAGACAGACTAGCACAATGAAGCCTGATTAAAAATAATAATAATAACCTTCACACTAGAACTGCTATACTACCACTATTTACTCTCTGACAACAGCAGTTGTTTTCTTCATGCCATTAACTGACTTGCAAGTATAAAAATCTAATAATTAAAATGACAAATTCACATGAACACGTCAATTAAAATTTTCTTTGGCTAATCAATTTTGTTTCAATGTACATTACTACCCTTCTACAAAATCTGCTTCCACTTGGGTATATTTAGTTGACATATTTATCATCAGTCCCAGAACAGAACTGGTGCATTGTAAAAGGAGTCCTAGAACCATATATATATATTATATATATATATATATATATATATATATATATATATATATATCTTGAAAATAGATTTTAACCAATTTCTAAATTGTTTTTTTTCTATTCCCTGTGTTATATCATTATATATTATGCACCTGAAGATCTAAACATTCTTTTATTTTCTGCTTTTGTACAAACAGACCAACTTAGAATCCAGCATCTTCCATTTCCAAGCTCCTGTTTGACCTAGGAAAAGAAACATTAAAAAATGATAAATATACAAACCAACTGGATGTCAGAGGAGTTGTCAGTCAACCCATTGGCTGTTTTCTTAGAGATAGGCAAACACTCCCCAAAATGCTTCTGATATGATTGAATCAATATCACTTTTTCTTAAGAGCCACATTTATTTTAGTTTGGGACATATTTTTAGCTAAAAAGAAAATGGGCAATATTCAACATTTATTGAGGGCTAATTATAAGCCAGATGCCATTCCAAGTATTTATACATAGTAACACACCTAATCCTCTAAAAATTCCTCTTAGGAAACGACCTTTATCCCTGTTTTGCAGTAGAGCAAATTAAATTTTAAAAGTTTAGTAATAACAGAGTGGCAGAGGTGGTATTCCAACCAAAGAAAACTAATGTCAAAGGTAAAGCTCTTAACTTTGAGTTCTTTCTATGCCCATTTAATACTGGTTTCCCACCTCTGGATTCCCAGAGACCCTCAGAGTGGTACTCTACCACAATCTACCCTTTTAGGCAATCCCCATACAACCTGGAAAATAAGCTAAACAAAATATATCTATTCATAAACTTGTCTTGCTAGCCCACTCTCTCAATGTGCATGTAAGTTGCTTGATTAGAAATCTGTATTCTTTTATCCTAAGCAAATGGGCAAGCAGTATAATTCTCTAAGTATCAATTTATTGTACTTAATCTGGCTTGAAATACAAAAATGTTGTCTCCCACATCTGGATATGATCCCCTTGACTGGCTAATAATAGGTCATTCATTTTAATTTGGTTGTTTTGCACAACAATGGTAACATGGCTCTTACCAAGTCATCTATAGTCTCTACTCTGGTCCAAAGCTCAGTCTCATTAGGAAGTAGATTGTAAAGGATATAAAATCTTGAAAATAGATTTTAACCAATTCCTAAATTGTTTTTTCTATTCCTTGTGTTATATCATTATATATTATGCACCTGAAGATCTAAGCATTCTTTTATTTTCTGCTTTGTACAAACAGACAAACTTAGAATCCAGCATCTTCCATTTCCAAGCTCCTGTTTGACCTTGGGAAGTTACTCAACCTTTCTGTGACTCAGTTTTCTTAGCTCTAAAATTGGTACACAGATCCCTCTTCACAAAGGTTTTAGCGAGGAAAAAAATGAGCATACACATGAAAACATTTGGCAAAAAAAGCAAAATCATATATTGTTTTGTTTTAAATTGTGGAAATTCTCAAAGGATGACTAGTCAAAATAAAACCACAATAAAGTAATCTTATAAATCCAAAGAGATAGTATTTTTATTAGTTTCTGGCTGCTCAGTATTAATAATCTATATAAGCTGTCATTTTCTTGGCATTCCAAAAAGGCATGAACTTAACCAATCTGCAAGCACATTCTCCAAAAACCACACAGGCAATTTCAATCCTCACAAAACCACTTCCATTCTGGAATCCACCATTTTAACAAGTGCCTAAACTAAACACTCAGACTTCTTTAGAATCAATGTCTAAGACTAAGTGATTGGCCCAGATTTCCAAAGAGTGTTTTTTAAATGCCAATTAAAATGGGCCATAGGGAATCATTAGTAACCCATTTAGTTGTTCCAGAATGCCTCAAAACATATTGTCAGTGTTTCTATCATCTTAGGACATTCAAGAATACCAGAGTCTAGACCAGTATACAGAAGTTTGCATCCAAAAAAGGGATATTCCAAATGAGAAATTACAGAAGAAAACTGAATCCACCAGACAAATTCTCAGCAAGAAATTAACATATGCTGCATTTGCAAAAATAAAACAACCCACTCTCTCAAATATCCATATTTTAAATTAAGCCTTTATTAAATATTGAGATCAGTTGAGTTCCCATCAATATTACACATGTCCTGCAATATTGTAATCATACATATTTCATTAACTACATATTCATAGCTTTCTAATAACATTTCCATTTGGTCTTCCTGTCATTGGGGCATATATTAGCATTTAGGCACTTGGATTCCATGAGGAAGGGAAGGAAAAACATAATAACCAAAATGTGCTTTCATTCTCCCTGTCAGCAGGAACTATAGCATGAGACATATAATTGAAAAGCAATGCCTGCCTGAAATACTGCATTAGACAAGAAAAAGCGCAGCAGCAGATTCAGAACAAAGAAAAGAAAGCATAACATTGTTTATCATAGGTAATTACAGGTTTTCAATATTTTTCATCCATTAGTTATCATTTCACCAAATTCCCCATCTTCATTTGCATAGAAGAAAGAGTTCTGACATTTACTTCTGCAAAACACTTATTATCTGGCACAACATTGAAATCTAGAGCACAGACACAGTAAGAGGCACAGACAGGCAGCCATCAAGTTACAAACCAATGACTCTCAGGGTTCTGTTATTTACTTGCTTAATTTCTGACACTTGCCTTTCAAGCTATCTCTTCAATTTGAACGAATGCTGCATACATTTAACCTTCACCTTTATTTTTTTCTCAACCACTTTTTAGGTCATACTTGTCTTAACTTGACCAAGTAGGGCAGGGCAGGGTCACCAGGAAATGTCAGTGCCAAAATAGATTTACAAAAGCAAAACCAGAGATAGGATGGGGTTTGTTTGCTTGAAGAACATGGGCAGGCTGCTGCGATCTGGCCTTTGAGCTAAAGAGAATTGGGAGCAGAGCTAGGATCAAGAGTAGAGTCATTCCCAGCAGGAGATGACAGATACAAATGAATGAATGTGAGAGTCAACGTCCATGGGCAAAACCAGGGCCAAAGCTATAAAGCCTGACAACTAGGGTGGAAATAGGCAAATCTTTCTGGGCAGCATTTCATTGTTATCAGGAACCTTTTGAAGGCGCAGGACCCCAATCCACTGGATATGCCTCTATCAGCTTACAGACCACATGTCTCTGTGTACATTAAATTCTTCCCATGATGCCTAGCATGTCATGAGTGCTTAGAAATTTCTTAAATGTCATGTTAAAATATAAGTCCACAATCATTTATATGTAATTCCCAAATACAAAGGGCTCTGTAAAGGAAAGATTTTTATAATTCATAATATCAGCATCTGACATGAACACTTGTGAGGTTATTTATAGTCTTCACTTATCTTGCTTACAGTGAATGTATATTTGCTGCTAAAATATTACTATGATTATGATCATACATCATACTATGTATGATTGTGTACAATTATGAAGCACTGTCCTTCATCCCATTGAAGGTATCATAGAACCATATATTAGGTTACCTTACTGAAATCTGAAAAATTCTAAATTTCAAAATGCAATTTACCTCGAGGATCAGATAAGGGATATGGACTTGCATCAAAACAATTGTCTTGGAGTGCTAAAATCATGCTTGCTACCTAAAACTTTTCTCTATTTTCAATATTTCCATACAGTATGCATATATTTTCATAATTATAAAATGTCTTTAAAAATTACCTATTATCACAGATATTTCAGGATATCTACCTACCCATATTTTTAAAGTTAATCCATTACATGAAGTTGAAAGAAATAAATGAGAGTTCTCTAAAAAATATCCTCTAAATCAGGCTTTTCAGCAATAGAATGTTCCTTCCACTTTAATTATTCCAAATGAGGATGGGGTATTACAGTTGAATTTTTCTCCCTCAGCCATTTGTTTCCTTTAAGGAATAACTTGAAGCCAGCTTCCATGTATCCAGTGGCAATGCTTTTTAGACTTTTCTGCCAAGGCAGCAGAGAACAACAGGTACCCCAGGAGCCTAAGGGCATAATCCATATTTGTTTGGTTCTCCCTTTTAACCTGGGTGCCCAAATGAGGGCCTGGCAGGGATGATTAATGGAGTGGAAAAAATAAATAAACTAATAATGTATTTTCTTTATAGAGTATTGTCTAAATGTAATCCTGCTTGCAATACTTTAAGGTTAAAAAAAAAAAAACTGCTCATAGACCAAGACATTTCATGCTTAGAGTTCATCATTAACTCCTAGAAGTGAGATTATTCTCTGTAGTCAACCTAGCATTTCACAAGAAACTAGGAGTTTTTAAGCACAAGTGATGAGGATCACAAGGGAAAGGAAATACCATTACTTTCAGTCATCATACCACTATCCCTGCAACCAAATCAAGTCTTACAGATTAGAAACCTAGAGTCAAATTATGAAGCTTTGCCTTGCCTGCCTGGGAGAGGGTGTGTGTGTGTGTGTGTGTGTGTGTGTGTGTGTGTGCGCGTGTGCACGCACACGTGTGCACTCTTTGAATTTTTGACTATGCAAATTAGCTTTAAGCCAAAGACTCAAGACCTGAAACAAGAAACCCCTGAAAGTCATCAGCCTTTATGCAAATAATAATCAGATCTACAGATAGTATTATTTCTTCCTTCCATCTCTGGGATCCTAGCAGGTCTATCAAAAATGAAATGGGATATATCCTACTCTTTATTGACAAAGCTGGGCAAAGGCAATCTTAAAGTGGGTTTAAGGAAAAGATGCTTCTCCTTGAAGGAAAGGAAAACATGCCTTTGCCCATTCTTCTTACACCACAGTAGAAGAGGAATTAGAAGCAATCCGTGGGCCATAATGCTCAGCAAAGTATCTTTCACTGTACCTTGACCATGGGCTGAGGCCTGGACAATGCTCTTGACAGCATAATACTCCTCTACTTGGAGTACTGCTGTTTTTATTCAGGGTGTAACTTGTAAGTAGGCAGAGATATCATTATGAGGTAAGAAGGTCTGGGAAAGGGCTTCCTGCCCATCCATTCACTGATTTGAGAGCTTACCATTGCCCAGGTGCTTTCTTGTCTGGTAGATACAGAGCTGACTCTAACAAGAAAGGACACTGACTTGTGATTTGATCTCAGAATCTAACAGGAAGTACCTAAATGGTCCTCTCCCACTCACGCCTCCAACTTCACCCCCTCTAATAGATGGATAAATGACCAATGGTAGCACTTCATCTTATTAGCTAAAGGTCAGAGTCTCTGCTACAGTGTCCTGTAAGCTGAATCAGTCATGTTACTTCAGTTCCCTATCTTGTCAGCATTTGACAAGAGTAGAATAGTAGAAATTTGAAGTAGTCTGGGAATCTGTCAAAAACTGTAAGGGAGAGGGAAAGGGAGGAATGGCTGGCCCAACTAAAGGGAAAAAAGTATTAAGGCACATGTGGGAGTGAAGAAAACCCCCCAAAAATGTCTAGCCTTAACAATTTTGCCAAGGATTGACCTGACAATATAAAGCAACAAAATGGGTTAGGATATCAGGGCACCAGAGAATGGGGTGCCTACATGAGAAAGGAGACACACATTTACATGGAGGATAATATAGCCAAGTTTATCTGCTCAAAATTGACATGGTTGCTCATAATTTTCTTCATAGTAACCAGCTATGGTGTGAACATGGGGATGGTTCCCAAAGGTTCCTATGTTAAAGACTTGTTTCCCAGGGTGGTACTACTGGGAGTTATTGAAACCTTTGGGAGGTAGGACCTAGTGGAAAATCCTTAGGCCATTGTGGAAACCGTGTCTCTCAATCTGTCTGTCACTATATCTCACACTCCTCCTGGCTCATGATGCTCTACCATGCATTCCTGCCATGATATACCACTGTCACCAGTGGCTTGCAGATATGGGGCTGCCCAATCTTTGACTGGAACCTCCAGAACTATGAGCCAAAGTAAACCTTTTCTTCTTAAAGTTAATTTTACTGTGGTATCATAAAGCTAATACATAACTGTAATTCAAGAACACCAATAAACTTCAATTGCCAAGATCTCTTTTGTAGTGTGAAGATCACTTGGGACTGTGATTATAAAACAAGAGGGCACACTGGGCATGCTTCTTGCCCTTTAATGAAATCAAGGCCACAAATAATATGTATAAAAGGCTTCCTACACAGAATTATGGTAATACAAAGCATCACTTATGGCCATAAATTTGTACAATCATAGAAAGATTCACCCACATTCGGACCTTGTTGGATGGATCAAACTCTAGAAGCTAATCCATATTTGGAGCATGATGTTGACAGATGAAACACTACCTGTCTCTCACATACCTTTCATACACTATCCACTGTCATACTCATAAAAACATACCTAAAACATCAGCATGTCCCTATCCAAACTACATGTTTGAGACTTGTGTAACTCGGAAGAATCAAAAAATCCTTTGACAAATAAAAAATATCTCCACTAGAAGTCAATGTCTTAGTCCTTTTTGTGTTGCTACAATAAAATACCTAAGGCTGGTTAACCTATAATAAAAGGAGTTTATTTAGCTCATAATTCTGGTAACTGGAGAGTCCAAATAGAATGGTGTCTGGCATCTACCAAGGGCCCTTTTGACTGCATCACAACACAGTGCAGAAGCAGAAAGGGAAACAGCTGTATGCAGAAGAGGACAAATTCATTGGATAGCCTCACATTATAAAAATGTACTCTCATGATGGGGTTGTGGTTGTGGCTCAGCCGTAGAGTGCTCACCTAGCACATGCAAGGTACTGGGTTCAATCCTCAGCACCACATAAAAATAAAGAAAACAAAGGTACAAAAAATGTACTCTCATGAGAAGTAATAGTCTTGTGAAAACTAGTTTAATTCCTGCTGAGGGTAGTGCCCTGTGAAGGTTTGGATTTGAGGTGTACCTCAAAGGCTCATATGTGAGACAATGCAAGAAAGTTCAGAGGTGAAATGATTAGGCTATGACAGCCTTAACCCAATCAGTGCATTAATCCCTGGGTAGGGATTAACTGAGTGCTAACTGTAGGGAGATAGGGTATGGCTGGAGGAAGTGGGTTACTGGGGGACGTGTCTTTGGAGTATATATTTTATCTCTGGTAGTTAGAACAGTTTCTCTCTGCTTCTTGATTGTCATGTCCTGAGCTGCTTTCCTCCATCAAGCTCTACTTTTTTTCCAATATTTATTTTTTAGTTGTAGTTGGACACAATATCTTTATTTTATTTTTTGTGGTGCTGAGGATCGAACCCAGGGCCTTGCAGGTGCTCGATGAATGCCGTGCCACTGAGCCATAATCCCAGCCCCCTCAAGCTCTTCTTTCCAGATGTTCTGACTCATCTGGAAAGAGCAGTGGGCCTAGAGCAGTGGAGTCAGTTATCTATGGACTTAGACATCTGAAACTGTAGGCCCCAAATAAACTTTTCTTCTTCTAAAATTGTTCTTTTCAGTTCTTTTGGGCACAGTGGTGAAAAAACTGACTATGACATGCTCCTATTACCTAATCACCTTCTAGTACATCCCATCACCACAATACTTCCATACTGGGGACTAAGACTCCAGCATATGAACCTTTGAGGGCAAAACATATCCAAACCATAGCAGCTAATTATTTTTAAATCAAGGAAAGCTCTACATTCCAACTTTAGTTTGCACTCTGACCCTGGACACAAACTCAGTATCTGATTTTAATTAGCCATCTTACAAATGTGGGATGATATGTGTAAGGGAATATCAATGGGAGACTGTGGGTAATAGAAAAAACACAACTGTAATGATGAGAAACCTTCAAAAAGCTCCCCCTTCTTCCCACATCATCTTAACATTACCTAGGACAACACATTTTACTTTTTTCAGTGAAAGGAACACACCTGACAAGGTAGTTTTAGAGCATGCTTCTGACTGTAGTGACAATCTTCTTCACAGAAAATTCTAATCACCATACTCCCCATGCCCCTTAGCCTCAGAAAGGAGGCTTAAAGCAGAATCCAACAAGTTCAATCATTTTCAGCCTCACAAAAGCAGAAAAATACCTATCTAGGTTTGCCTTCGCAAGATAGCACCTTTAGAATATGCTAGGTGCCTTTTTTTAAATAGGATCCCTCTGTTTTCATCTGATCTGCTCACTGCAATATAACACATGCATAGAACAGTGCAACTGTGTTTGTTTTAATAAGGCCATTCTGAGCAGCTGTTTAATGATCCATGGTGTTAAATGAAAACTACAGGTGTTCCAAATGCAAACCTTATGGCCCAGGGCCCCCCTTATTACCATTCCACAATTAGCAGCCAACTGCTCTTAGGCTGTGCAAAGAATTGCCACCATCATCATTACATTATTTCTTAATTTCATTCTCTGCCTAAGTGTCTTCCCGCAAAGGAAAAACCTGCTTGGCATGGGAAAGCATAATAGTGACAAAACTAAAAAGGAATAATACAACCACTCCCTGTCCAACCACAAGCAGGCCTCTCTGTTAAGCAGAAAAGAGCCAGCCAAAAAGCTCAGTCCCCTGAGAAATCCTCCAGAGTAACTTGATGGCCAAACTGAATAAAGTCTTGCTGAAATTACTGGTGTTCATAAGGATTCCATTAAGTCTTTCTTCTTCATGATTTCGAAGCTTAATACTATGGTGAACCAAATTGCCAGAAAACTATATGACGGACTCAATCATTCCATCTCCTAGAGAGTGATTTTTACACAACCATAATTTTAACATGACAGCTTTCACTTAGGGTACATATAAGCAGCAAAGGAGGAAAGCTTCTGTATTCACTATGAAATTACTGTCTATAGCATTACATATTACACATTACACAGCTTCATACCCCTTATATAGATATGCTGGAGACAAATTTAATTAGAGTTCAAAAACAAGTTTATCTTTCCATGTCAATGGGTACACTTTCTTCTACAAAATTAGGGATTCTCAATTTGGGCTGCATATTAAAATTACCTAATAATAAACATATTTGCATTCCAGCTCCATCCCAAGCCAGTTAAATTTGAATTTCTAGGAAGAGGCACTGGGCTGTGCTGTGCTGTTGCAATTCCAGGAGTCACTATTCACAATGTGTTTGGCCAAGCTCCAAAATAATACTCTGCAGCTCAAAATGAGAACACTGCCCCAGAAAATGAGAATTTTGTAACACACTGCTTTTTTTGGTGGGTGGGGGGGTGGTATGCCAGGGATTGAACTCAGGTGCACTCAACCACTGAGCCACATCCCCAGCCCTATTTTGTATTTTATTTAGAGACAGAGTCTCACTGAGTTGCTTATCACCTCACTTTTGCAAAAAAAAAAAAAAAAAAAAAAAAAAAAGGCTTTGAACTCATGTTCCTCCTGCCTCAGCCTACTGAGCTGCTGGGATTACAGGTGTGCACCACTGCTCCAGGCTAACACACTGCTTTTGATCCTTCATTTTGGGTGCTAAGAATCTCAAAACTAAATGTACTCAACAAACTAGATTTCCTCTGCCAGAATTTCTCAGTATAATTTTATCCCTGTATCCCTTTATATTAATGGTTTTACCAGTACTTTCACAAGAGTTTCCAAATACACATTTTGTAGATAAAATTTTAATAAATAAGAATCTATTTTGAAGCATAAGTAGATCAATATATGCATCTCATAATCACCTGAAATTTAAGATGGCCAAAAATTAATTCCTGGTTCCACCTATACTTTTTCTTCCTCATCACAGTAAAGCAACTTCACCCAACTACTCAAAAGTAGTCCTTAGTCATACATGACAGTAGAATCCATTTGGATAAAATTATACACGCATAGGATATATTTTATTCTAATTAGGACCCCATTCTTCTGGGTGGGCACGATGGTGATATTCACTTGGGTAATTTCATGTGTGTGCATAGGAAAATTATGTTATATTTATTCTACTGTCTTTCCTATTTCTATCCCCTCTCCTATCCATTCATTCCCCTTTATCTCATCTACTGAATTTCTCTTCTTCCCCTTCCTCATTTGTTGTGGTTTAACTTCCACAAATCAGCAAAAACATTCAACCTTGAACCAATAAAATAAAATTTTAAAAATAGGAAAAAAAGAGTAGCATCATAATGCAATGCAATTTTAGAAATATTTAATTCAATGTTTATAATTACCAAGAATGAACACTTCTGGGTCAATTTCAATTGTTTAAAAATTTTTATTTTAAAAAGTATCTAACAATGTTTCAGTGAGATATTAGTGCAGCATTCTGGACAGAGTAATATGATGATATTAGAAAGATTCTTACAAAGACCTTAACCATACTGCTGCAAAGAAAAAAAAAGGAATGGACTTAGTTTTCATTCCTTAAAATCAATAAATAGAAAAAAAAGACTCTGAAAAAATATTTTTAAAAAAGAGTCATCCTTGACTCTTCTACTTTTCTCTCACCCCACATCTCACAATTACCTGAAATTATTATTCTATTTTTAAAATATATGTAAAACCCTACTGCTTCTCACCACTTCCATTGGTACCAGGATTATCTAGTACCTTCAAATATATCCCAAATATTTGAGGTTTCCAAAAATAAATATTTCTTTTTTTATTAGTTGTTCAAAACATTACATAGCTCTTGAATATCATATTTCATACATTTGATTCAAGTGGGTTATGAACTCCCATTTTTACCCCGTATACAGATTGCAGAATAGGACTTCATGAAAACTGAGCTCTGCTAAGCTCTGCTGGGGACAAGTTTAGCTCCATATGTATAGTAATGACCCAGGCTGAAAGCCATGATACTATATTGGGGAATGAAAGATCAGGGATGACAGAGCAAAATTCTACAGGTACATTTGAATTCCTGCTCTCTCGGGATATCGATTATACCTTCTCACATATTATTGATCAAATCAAGTTACATAGCCAAGCCTAAAATCGCTCAGCTTACAGGAAATCTTGACAAGGGTCGAATAAAAATTCTGAACCAATATATAATTACCACCTCATTCTACCTGCTATCCTGGTTTCCACCCTATTTAAATTCCCTGCAGACCATGTTTGATTATCAGAAATTATGTACATTATTTTGTTCATTAAATGAATGTCTCTCACTACTTAAATTTAAGTGCTATGAGGCTAGAGGCCACCATGTTCATTTCATTTACTTTTGTATCTACAGCATCTAGAACAGCATCTGAAAAATATTATTCAATAAATATTTGTTGAGTGAACCAATCACTCCCAATTGTTTCTTTATAAGTGCAAATATTTAAGTAACTATAATAAAAAATAGCAAATTCTTCAAGCTTAGGACAAGAGATTGGAGTAGATGACTTTTAAAAGTATCAACAAATATTAAGATTCTATAGTTTTCTAGTCATGTCCCTGCATTTGTACAATATTTTCCCATCTGCAAAGATTTTCACAATTGTTATCACGTTTTTAATCAGTGAATTTTAACTATACATAATATTAGGGTTCATTTTGACATAATCATATAAGCATGAAATATAATTGACACCTCAGTCCCCAGTACTTTCTCTTTCCTGCCCCTCCTCCCTCTCCCTGTTTCTCTTCTTCTACTCTACTGATCTTTATTCTATTTATTTATAGTTTTTTCCAATTAATGCTTTATAGATAATAGTGAAATTCAATGTGGTATATTCATGTGTGTACCTAGAATAATTTGGTCAATTTCATTCCTAGCATAATTTATTCCTCCCTTTTCCATACCTCCTCCCTCCCTCAACATCCTTCCTGTATTCTACTGATCTCCTATTTTCATGGGATTCCCACTCATCTTTTTTATTTTTATTTTTTTCCACATATGAGAGAAAACTTTCAAACCTTGACTTTCTGGCTCTGGCTTATTTCACTTAGCAGGATGTTCTCAATTTTCATCCATGTAACAGTGAATGCCATGATTTCATTCTTCTTTGTGGATGAATAATATGCCATTGTATACGCATAAATCACATTTTCTTAATCCATTCCTCTGTTGACAGGCACTGGGACTGCTTCAATAGCCAACACAACCTATGAGTTGTGCTGCTATAAACATTGACTTGGCTATATTACTAGAGTATCCTAATTTTAGTTCTTTTGGATTAATACTAAGGAGTAGGGTAGATGGGTCATAGGGTGCTTCCATTCCTAGTTTTTTGAGGAATCTATACTGTTTTCCAGAGTGACTGTGTTAATTTGCAGTCCCACCAACAACTTAAGGATGTGGGGAAAAAGATACACCCATATCAGCATTTATTATTATTTGTATTCTTGATAATTGCCATTCTGGCTAGAGTGAGATGAAATCTCAATATAGTTTTGATTTGCTAGAGGTGTTGAACATTTTTCATATATTTCTTGGCCATTTTCAATTATTCTTTTGAAAAGTGTCCATTTCGTTCTTTTGCCCATTTATTAATTGGGTTATTTGGGTTTTGGTGTTAAGTTTTTTGAATTCTTTATATATTCTGGATATTAATTTCCTGTTGGAGGAGCATCTGGCAAAGATCTCCCATTCTGTAGGCTCACTCTTCACATTCTTGGTTCCTTTGCTGTGCAGAAGCTTTTCAATTTGATACTACCTCACTTATTGATTCTTGGTTTTATTTCTTGCACTTTAGGAGTCTTGCTAGGAAAGTCAGTGCCTACACCAATATGTTGGGAGTGTTGACCCTATGTTTTCTTCTAGCAGTTGCAAAGTCTATGGTTTAATTCATAGGTCTTTGATCCACTCTGAGTTGACTTTTATGCAGGGTGAGAGACAGGGATCTAGTTTTATTCTTATGCATATCCAGTTTTCCCAGCACCGTTTGTTTAAAAAGCTATCTATTCTCCAATGTACTTTTTGGCAACTTTGTCAAGATCGGGTGACTATAAACATGCAAGTTTGTCTCTGTGACTTCTATTCTGTTCCATTGGTCTTCAACCTGTTTTGGTGTCAATGCCATGCTTATTTGGTCACTATAGTTCTGTAGCACAATTTGAAGTCCAATATTGTGATGTTTCACACACTATTCTTCTTATTGAAGACTACTTTGACTATTCTGGGTCTTTTACTCTTCTAAATTAATTTTAAAACTTTTTTCCTAGTTCTGTGAAGAATGTCATTGGTATTGTAATGGGGATTGCATTGAATCTGTATGACACTTTCAGTAGTATAGCCATTTTGACAACATAATTCTACCTATCCAAGAATGAGAGGTCTTTCCATCTTCTAAGGTCTTCTTCAGTTTTCTTCTCCAGTGTTCTATAGGTTTCAGGTAAAGGTCATTCACTTCTTGGTTGGATTTATTACCAAGTTTCATTTTTTGAGGTTTTAGTGAATGAGACAGTTTTTTTTTATGATTTCTTTCTCAGATTCATTTTTGGCTATAGGAAAGCTATTGATTTATGTATGTTGATCTTGCATCCTGCTACTTGCTGTATTTGTTTACCAGCTCTAGAAGTCCTCTGGTGGAGTTTTGTTGGGATCTTCTAAACAGAGAATCATGTCATCTTCCAACAGAGATAATTTGATTTCTTCTTTTCCTATATGTATCCCCTTTAATTTCCTTCCCTTCCCTGATTGTTCTGGCTAGAGTTTCAACTACTATATTGAATCTTTGGGTCCTCTTTAGAACCCTGTGAAGGAGCTGGGGGTGTAACTCAGTAATAGAATATTTGCCTGGCATACCCGAGTTCCTAGTTTTGATCCCTGGCATCATTAAAAAAAAAAAAAACTGTTGAGTTTCCAGGGCCTGGTATTAATACACATGTGGAAACTGCTTTATTCTTTGGATCAGGATAAGAGACAAGTAACAATTAAAAAAAAAAGTTTGTTAACTGAACTCTTCTTGGCACAGAGAGTATTATAAGCAGTGTCAGCTAAGAAAGTCAGGTTCCATATATTCACTGTCCAATCTCTACCATTCAGGAACTGATGTCATCCCTGTCCTGTATCTTCTACCTCTAGGTATGGTCAGAGAAACCCCTGTGACTGAAATGTCACCTTTTCCCAAAGCATTCTCCTTTCTTTGTAAAAGGAAACAATCTCCAAAAATAAATGTGGTAAGATTTACCAGCTGATATAATGCATTGGAACAAGTCTGGAGCATGGCGAGGGGTGTGTCTGACCATTTCTGTGTCTATAGGTAAGCAGGGAGAGAAACAGATGGACCAATTTTACATCTTACAAAAAACATTGTTTTCAATATGGTCTCCAATATGGGATTCTGTTTAGGGACTAAACAGCCAAAGAAATCATTTCAGAAAGACAACAATAAACTCAGTTATGGGAAAGCAGCATGCTTTTTGATTGATAGCATTCATTAAATTGTGGACCAACAAATGAGCCAGACTTCTGCAGTATGTAACTGTCCTTGGAACAAACTTCAGGCAGAGATGAAGCCTGCTGAAGCATGCCCAGATATTCCACCTCCCACTTGCCAGTGCTAGGACAGCTTTCCAGAAGGCCTTGCCTATGTTGGTTCTTTTAACAGAGTTGGTGCTTGTCCCTGGCACCTGAAGAACCCTGCTTCGCTCTAGGGAAGAATGGCCTCCCAGGCTTTAACTGGTCTAACAAAGAGTGAGGCCAGATGAAACTTAAAAGAATCCTGCTCAATCAGAGAGCAAGGCACCAATTAGGTTCCAAAAATACTTTTAGTATTTAAGACTGGGGAACACTGTGCTCAGTGAAAGGCAAAGGGAAATGCAGATATTCACCACATGGCCCTACTTAGAAAACAGGAAATGCATAGGGAAGAAGGACTTCAATAGTGCTTAATTTAACTCCTGAATCTCCCTTCTCTCAATTACCATGGCCTCTTCGGTAGATCTTAGTTTAACTACTTTAATTGCAAATGAGAATTCCCATTTACGGTTACCTCAGAAAGCATAGAGCATAAAGTCTCAGAGCATAGGTATAAGACATATGTACCTTGAATAGAAAACTGTGTGCAGGTGAAAGGAAATAGAAGTGTAGAAAAAGTCTGATCATGCAACATGTTACATGGAAGGCTGAGGAGTTTGGAACATTTAAGAGCAATCTTAGACTTATCTAGGACAAGTTAGTGGACAATGTGAGTATGAAAAAGAAGATGCTTTTGAATTCTAGCTCTCACATTACTCACAAGTCCAGTAAGCTGTTTGACCATAGTAATTTGAGTAGCACCAGCAAGTCCCCATGACCTATTGATATCCCCCTCCCACTAACCCACTGATCCTCCACTACCACTGAAATTCTAATAACAAAAATTACAACATTAGTCACTAACCTTTAGTGAGCACTTATTATATTGCAGTATCTATTCTAAGCACATCATACAGATTATTACTCACCCCTACAGTTTAAGACATTTACAAGTCCCTGGGGTTAATTAAAACATAAGTTAACTAGGGGTAATATAGTCATCTATTATCAACCACTAACATCTAAATATTATGTTACCATATTGATGAAAGGTGGTATGCAGAGAAATAACATGATGAAAAAAGTTTCTGGAAGATTTCATTTGACAGCTAAGTACAGAAACAATGATGACAGGAAAAAGACCAGAGTCCTGCATACAAGTTAGGAGGCTACTTCATGGGAAACTCTGTTGCCAAATAAAAGAATGTAATTAATTCTAATTATTAATTGTAATCAATATAAATTTGGAGATTATTTGTGTGTATCTGCGTGTACCAGAAAATGAATCCAATAAGAAGAGCACTATTAAGCAATATATGTATAGCTGTGAATATGCAAAGGTCAGACCAAGGTTTAGAATTGGCATAAAATTGCTGAATTGCTCTGCCTAAGAACATCTGAAACACATTCATATCCCTCCTGAGAGGACAGGACAAAAAGCTAAAGAAAAAGGAAGAGACCACAAAAAGAGATAGCAAAAAGTGGAACAACTGGTGAGAAACTAGAGGTTGAATTGCAGAAATCACTGAGGGATTTTGAAAGACAGGGATAGCTACCATGCCACTTGATTTTGTTTGCATGCCTGTAGTAAAAATCCCTCCATATCTCCCAAGCCTCAGTAAAATCTGCTATTTGAGTAAATATAGAACTGAAACAGCATGTACAGCACAGTGAGAAGATCTTGAAATAAAACAGACTCAGCAATGACAAGAGTTCAGAACTAAAGGTGATTCCACAGCATTAACATCTTGGAAATGCACAGCTTAAGAGGACTCTGGACTTTGTCTAATCTTTGGGATGGAGGTTCTGGCCAATTTTATCAATATTTTAAGGATGATGACCCTAGATGACATCTTGACACATATGTACAGAATTTTCTTAAATGCAAAAGCAATAGGAACCAGAGAGTTTTCTAAAACAATTCCATTGCTATAGGATCTCTGAACCAGATTTTTTTCTTCTTTTTCTCTTTTTGTTTTCCTTTTTTACACTCTCACCCAAAGCAGGAAATGGCAAATTACAAAAAATAGTACAGTAATTCCAATCCCAGATATATCATTTCTGAAATATGCAATAGGTTAAAGTCAGTTATAAAGAAAGAAAACTGATCAAGAAAGAATAATATCACAAGCCATATGCCAGTGTCAGGCAGAGAAGCTGCAGCTGCACTATCAATTAGAACATTATAATACCTGGTTATGAAGACTGACACTTTGGAAGTAATTAAGTACTAGATATTTTTAGATAATTGTTGCTGCAGGAACACACAACCTGTGCATTTGGGAGATTGAAGGCTTGATAGTGGCTTCTTCCTTAGAGGCTGCACTATCTTAATTGTCCCTAATAATTTCCACACCTATGGTGTTTTATGATTGCCTCAAGCATAGCAATTGGTCAAATGTGAACCAAGAGGGAACCAGTGCCTCTTCTTTTCTTGCTAAGTATCATGAAAAGCAGCAGGGGCATATTGGGATATCAGACTAAACCACAATGACAGAAACAGCCCATTGACATGCCAGATTCTCATTAAGAGCATACACTACTACAGCTAATTTCCTATGGCTAGTAGGGGATTCTAGGAGGTAATATCATTCTCTGTCAAGATGCTGAGATCATCAAATGTGTCTCTTTTAAGTGGTAGGTAGGAGGAAAATCTTAGATGATCATAATTATAGTTAAATATCAATATTATGTTTCCCTGCCATGTGATCAAGCCCTAAGCCACTCGCTGTGGATGAGGGGATGGAGGTGCAATACCAAAAACAATTCATAACAACACTTTTACACTGATCATATAATTATAAAGCTTGGGAATCAGTTGCTCCAGTGGATCTCAACATGGGCCACACATTAAAACAGCACACTTTTACAGTTGTTTAATAAAGAACTGTATGTATATTTTGGGGGGAAAAAAGCACACTTTACAAATACATGCATTCCCATCTTTATAGCAGCACAATTCATCATAGCCAAGTTATGGAACTAAACCAGATGTGTGTCAGTAGATGAATAGATGAAGAAAATATGGTATATATACACAATGGAGTTTTATTCAGCCATAAAGAAAAACAATATGCCATTTTCAGGAAAACAGGAAGAACTGGAGGACATCATATTAACTGAAATTAGCTGAACTTCAGAAAGACAAGTGTTTCAAGTTTTCTCTCATATGTGGACACTAGAGAGAAGGAAAAATGGGAGACCCAATGGAAATAGAAGAGAGATCATTAGGGTAGATGAAGGGGATCATGGGGAGGGAGGAGGGGAAGACAAAGGGAGGTACTGGGTTGGAAAATGGATCAAATTTTGTTATATGCATGTATGAATATGACACAATGAAACATACTATACTGTATAATTAATATCCACCAATAAAATATTTTAAATTAAAAACTGGGATTTACCCCTACCCAATGAAATCAGAATTTTGGTGGGGAGTACAGTTTTAACATTGACATGTTTTAAATGTGTTTTTATAGCTCTCCAAGCAATTCTAGAATATGCCCAGAGTAAAGAACTTTTTATTCCTTCAAACTCCTTATGTTACAGATGGGATATCTAAGGCCTATGAAACAAAAATGAGTTTATCTAACATCATACAGTGTGGCAATTCTAGACCTAGAAGCAAGTCTCTGGATCTCAGTGCATATTCTTTTTCCCTTCATGAAAAGCTGCTTCCTTTTAAAGAAACCAAGACAAAAAGAAGGTAAGGAACCTTCCCAAGACATAACAGGTTAAAAGTAACAGAACTGAGATATAAACCTAAATATTCTGATTTCATAATGTATGCACATAGCTGCTATGTTGTCTTTACCCTGAAACAAAACCAATAAACAGGACAAGACTTAACACCAAATGTTATTAAGATCAAAGTGCTAGAGGAATGCAGAAAAAGGAGCAGTGAATAGCTGGCCAAGATTTGGGTTGGCCCTAGAGAACCAGGTAGGATTTGGAGAAGGTGATGTCCCAGGTTGGGACCCAGAGTTTTGGTATAAATGATATCAGTGAAGGATTGGAGGGGAAAATCCACAAGATACAGAAGGGAATCAGTGATAATCTTTTTAAAAACTAATTTCAAACTTAAATATTGCAAGAATAGCAGACAACTCCTGTATGCCCTTTATCCAGATTCAGCAATTTTTAACCTTTTGCCACATTTGCATTCTTTCTCTCTCTGTATTTGACCCTCTATACATATACACACATATACACACAGAGAGGTAAATTTTACTTAGGGGTACAAAGATCACAGTGGCTAAATTCAGACTGTATATATACATAAATATATTCTACATAATTTATTAAATATTATTGCTGTAGATTATTAGATATTTATATATTTCTTATTTAATATCTCTCCATATGTTATTTTTATGAACCATTTGAAGATAGATTACATTTATAAATTCCCTTTACTCCTTAATATTTCCATTTGTACCTCCTAAGGACAATGAAATTCTCTTAGACAAGCACACTACTGTTTTTAAACTCAGGAAATTTAACATTTTTATTTTTATCTTATCTATAACTATCATAATGCATTCAAATTTTGTCAGTTGTCCCAATAATGCTCTTTATGGCATTGTCCTTCCTCCAGTACAAAAACCAACCCAGCATCATGTACTGCATTTAGTTGTCATGCCCCTTTATCTTCCCTAATTTTAAAATGATTCTTGGAACTTTTTTATCTTTTATAACATGAACATCTATACAAGAGTATAAGCCTGTTATTTTATAGACCATTCCTCAATTTTAGCTCATCTCATCTTTTTTTAAAATTTTTAAAAATATTTATTTTTAGCAATAGTTGGACACAATACCTTTATTTATTTTTTTATGTGGTGCTGAGGACCAAACTCAGGGCCCCACATGCACTAGGTACACACTCTACCACTGAGTCACAACCCCAGCCACATCTCATATTTTCTTATGTGTAGATTCCATTTATACATTCTCAGCAAAAAAAAAAAATTTGCAAAAACAATACGTCCAACTCAAAATATCGCATAGAGAGGACAAAATGTTAGTCACATAGATATTGATAACCTACTCAAGTTATTATCCAGTTTTTTCATAGTGTATACTATTACTTCCTAAGTAAAAAGTAACCTATGAGGAAACACTTTGAGACCACACACATTCATAGGTCCTCATGGAAATCCCCCTGCCAAAATGAGTATCTGTTGATGATTCTTTCCTAATACTACCATAATGGCAGCAAACTGGTGAGTTTCCAGCTCCACTTCTCACTCCACATATATCAGTTGTCATTCTACTATAATGAAGAGTACTCTCTTCTTCCATTTGTTTATTTCTTATTGGTATATTCTTTAATAGTTCCTACATCTAGCTTTACCATGCACAGTACGGACTGGCTAAAATAGTATGGCAGATTTCTGATAAGTTTTCAAATAGGAGAAAGTTTTTGTAAGAGAAAAAAAAAAAAAAACATGAGTACCCAGAGGTAAAGGGAAAAAAAACCTAGAAAACCTATATAAAATCTTGGTGGTTTGTTAAATCAGACATAATGCCTATCAAATGCAGCTACATGTGGTAATAAACTCAAAACTCAGACGAAAGCACACTGCTGTCTGCTTGAAAGCACTAAACCTATTTCCACGTAGCATCTCAATTTTCAACCACCAGTTCAGCAAGGATTGTTCCAGGAATCTAATTTTGACCAAAAAAATTAATTCAGCCAAATGTATTATGATATTTGGATTTCTCACTGCTCCATTTTGGGGGTGGATTGGCAGAGAATAAAGAAGTGAACTACAGGAGGTAGTAATTAATCTGATAAAAGTCATTCAAACTGTGAAAAAATAATTCTTGCTGAGATTTCAGGGTGTGTTAGCAGTTCAGTTAGAGTTTGTGCAAACCACAGAGGCAACATTGAGACACTTTAACAATTAAGATCTGATGAGGCCCAAGAGAGACTTTACTTTCATTAGATTTAAAATCAGGACTACCAATCCAAAAAGTGCTTTAAAGACTGGTGGGTATGTAATCAGGTTCCAACATGTCATGTAAGGAATAGGCTCAAAATTTCCTCATTATAACATATAGAGAAGGCCTTATCTTTTCCCAAATATGTTTCCCAAATTGGACTCAAATGTGAATCCCCTCAGTTACTGCCAGGAATGGGCAGTCCAGGGTTTGGGATGACCTTCTGTGTCCCTTTAATATAGTGGCTCCAAAGCAAGAAATGGCCTTAAATTTTCTGAAACTGAAAATTATATTTATGGTAAACAACAATAGCAACTTTGAATCATGCTAACAAAGGATTTTGTTGCTTCCTCAGAATGTAAAAAGTTGTCAGGGAGATATGGTTTGTGTCGAAAATAATGGAATATTTTGGAAATAATAAGCGTTTGTGAGTCTAATTTTCTTTGAAAAATTCCATTCTAGAAAATTCAGAACATAGGGCTGACACACACACACACACACACACACACACACACACACACACACATCTCCAATTTCTTAGAACTCATTTTATTAGACTTTGGCTGCATTGTTAAGCTTTTTGGAAAAGGGATAAATGCTACCTTTAAGGTAATAAATGTAACTGGTTTATATGAAGGATTCAGGTTCTGAAAGCTAGAAGTGAATTCCCTAATGCCAAAGCATATGATGGGGCAATCATTCCATTAAAATGATTTCATTGCACTAATAAAGCCTGAATTCCTGAGTTCTCTCACCTCAAGGCTCTTGAACATTTGGTGAGTAAAAGTAGTAAGTTCATTACCTTCTTGGAAAATTTTCAGTTTCGATCCCTGGCAGGTCCAAAGCAAAGGAGTGCTATAATATACAAACCACCCACAGGGTGCTTTAAACTTTTGACATGTTGGAGACACAAGATTCAAATTTGTTACTAAGCTGCTATAATATTGTTCAATTTCTGAAATGATTTTGTGATCTTTAGAACGATGGGATTTCTCATAGAGTTCTTCGGCCTTGAAATATACTTATTCACAACATTTGTCATATGCAGCGACATTCAGCTACAGCAGAGTAAATAGGTTTAAAACCGTGAGTTCCGCCTGCTGGAATGCTTCATCATTACGCCTTGGCATCCTCAAATGCAATAAATGTGAAAATTCAGAATTGAAGGGCTTGATTTCCAGTCTCATTGGCCTCTCTCCCTTTGAATTAATGTGGTGCCATTGAGTTCAGCAATAAAGCATCTCATGCTAACAGAGAAAAAATATCAACTTTCTTCCTGTGCATATGTGAATTTGGCAAAATATCAGTAAGAAAGCAGTATAAAAGTAAAAATGATTTAGTTGCCATGACTGTGAGAAGGTGAATTTAATGCATAACTAACACCCTGCAGAATTTGTGGTTCAAGCATATTGGGGGAGGTGAAACATTAATTGAGTTAAGCTTTGGAAGAAAACCATTTTTCTAGTGATAAAAGCAATGCAGTACTCTGGATGCTTTTCTCTAAGCAATGTTACATTTAAATCACCTATTCCAGTCATCAGCAGCAGCAGCAGCAAAGATTTGCTGTTTACACTTTCCTGTTTCTAGACTGACAAAGCATAGAGAATGCATTATACATATTCTTCTATTACTAACTCTAATGATCTTTCCTGGTTCCTCTCCTTTGCCCTCCTAGTCAGTGCACCACTTCTTCGAGCTGAAGCCATCTGCAGAGTAACCCACAAGCTCTGGGACCAATTTATTCCTAATCAAGTAGGGAACTGAAGAAACATTAGTGCCAAGAGCTCAGCTGATGGTCTTCCTTGCTCCAACCATATTTAGTAAAAAATTCTAATTATCCCAACTTTCATTTTGCTTTCTTTCTTTAAGTTTCAAAACCACCCAACCCAATTGGCAGTTATCAGACTTCCATCTCTCTAAATCTCTTCTAAATCTGTGCATGCTTCCTGCTTTTAAACTTTCCAGTGCTGCTCTCCTCTGCCTTTCCAGGATATTTGTACTCATGTGAATTTCCCTGATGCTGGACATCTACCTATTCATGTATTAGCTCCTCTGGACATAGAATTGAGTCTGTTACTAATTTGAGTTCATTCTAATGTGCTGACTTATTTTCAAATTCCTGATGTCTTTTTCCCTGGCCTATCTGACCACCTTCTAACATGTCACATGTTGTTTCATATATTTACCAGTTTGGTCATTCTAGTTTATATGACAAACAATTTGCCTTATGTGTTCTGGGGAAAAGTCAAATCTTAACTTTTCTTCCTCAACCTCTTATAGCTCTCCTTGTCTTTATTTCCCCCAGATCTCTTTCCTTGCCATCTATGAAAATTATAAGAATGTGGGCTCCATAGAGCCAAAAATCTTATATCCCAAATACTTAGCATAACTGACACCTAATACCTATTTGTAAAAAAATAATTTGACTGCAGTAGGATGAGGCAAGTGAGTCACTCTATTTGGACACAAAATGTAAGGGGGCAGTAAAAGACTCAGAATCAAGATGTATAATATTTTAAAATCAAGATTAATGAAAAATACATGAACAAAATATCACAATTTTAAAGAAAGACAAAAACAGTGCAGTGCCTAGCCATATTGGAATCTGAAGCAAATGAAATAAACTCAGAAATACTGATTGTTATCTTTAGTGCTCCCTGCCTTCTAAAAATGATAGATCCCAAGCAAAGGGCAGAGTTGCCACATGATCATATAAATTGAAAAAGTCCAGAATTAAGTTGAATTTCTTCAATATAATAAAGGTGGTAAAAGTGGAATATAATATAGGAGGGGAAGTTTAGATCTTAAATGACCCCCAAAGATCCACATGTTTAAAGGCTTGGTCCCCAGCTTGGCTCTATTGGAAGGTGGTGAAAACATCAAGAAGTTGGACCTAGTGGGAGGTTTTAGGTCACTAGGCATGTGACCTGGAAAAGGACTGTGGGACTCCAACCTCTTCCTCTTTCCAGAGGAGTTGGAGAGAGAGGAATAGTAGGGGAAAGAGGAAGGAAAAGATCAGAGGAAACTCACATAGGAAAAAGACTCTAGGAGAGAGATGTTTGATGACACAATAGGATTAACTTTTCTCTGTGGTGTATAATGTAACCAAGTCTTCCATTGCCCCATAAAATATTCAGCCAAATGCATATTTACCCTGGATGCATTGGGAAATAGATTTATTTGTGGGGATGAGTGACAGAGTTCTGAGTCTTTTCTCAAGAAAGCATAGCAAGAGCATAGTAAGGCTATTCAAGGGGTATATAGTATAGTCTGCTCCTTCATTTAATTAGTCACCAAACTCTATCAATGCCACTTATATATTTCTTGAATCTGTCTACCTCATTCCATCTCTACTCCCACCATCACCTTATTTCCTAACCAATCAACAAAGTTTCACCTTCCCTGCTCTCCAATTCACTCCCCATGCTACAGCAACTGAGCTTTCTGAAAATTTTCATGTCACTTCCACTCACCGCTCCTGCAATAATCTGATACTTAAACATGGCTTCATTATCTTTCCTCAGCATGATCTTTTAGTATACCTCATTATATTCAGTGTACCAGATACACCACACTTATGGTTTTCAAATTAGAGCACTATGATAAAAGTGTGTGTGGGGGGGATTAGTATAAAGGTAGCACATAGGGAAACAGTTGCAAATTCAAGAGGTATACTTCAAAATATATCCATTTAAACAACAGGGGAATAAATTGGAAACCAATCAATATAAGTTCTGCTTTATTACACCCAAACTATGCCCAAATTTATTTGGTTTATGGTTTATCATTTTCCCTTATTTTATTCTGTAGTGCAAGTCACCAGTACTGTGATATTGAAACAGATACTGAGTTTCTTAATTTTAACTGAATTATATATGTCCCATATTATATGATTGAACATTAGTTATTATATCCAGAGCAGAGAAGAAATATCAGCTAATTCTTTAATCAAAATCTTATTTACAATTTTTGTGAAATATTCATTTCTTCTGCTTCAAATAAGATGGATTACTTTCATTAAAATTATTAATGCCCATTAGTAAAGATAATGTATTTGAACTTTCCACATCCTTTGACTGATCACAGAGACACATGCTCCAACAATGCTGGTACTATAGTTTAGACCTTAAATGGCCCCCAAAGGCCCACATGTTAAAGGATTGGTCCCAAGCTTAGTTCTATTGGGAACTTTTGAAAACTTCAAGAAGTGGGACCTAGTGGGAGGTTTTAGATCACTAAGGATGTGTCCTAGAAAAGGACTGTGTGACTCCAACTCTTCCTCTTTCATTTCCTGGTTGTAAGGTGAGCTATATTGCTCCACCATACACTTCCACCAAGACATGCAGCCATCACAGGCCCAAAGAAATGAGGCCAACTAATCATGGCCTAAAAGCTGCAAAGCTTAGCCAAAACAAGCCCTTCCTCTTTGTAAGTTGATTTATATCAGGTATTTGTTAGAGTATGGAAAGCTAACAACTGGCATACTTTCATCTAAAATCAAGGTACCAGATCTTTCCAAAGTTAACAAAAGCTTATTCTTCTCAATATAGATATAAATTGAGCACAGAAATGGGGATTTTTCTGGTTGTTCTCTCTTTTCCTTGGCTTTTTGGTTGCTACAGAATGTGGACACTGACCTAAATTCTAGTGCTGTGTTGTCCAATATGATAGTCACTAGCCAAAAATGATTATTTAATTTTATCTTAATTACAATTAAATTCAACTTATAATTATTTCTTCATCATTGGTCACATTTCAAGTGTTTAATAAATAAATGTGGCTTGTGACTTCTGTATTGGACAATGCAGATACAGAACTTTTCCATCATTACAGAAAGTTCTGTTGAACAGAGCTGCATTAGTACATTCCAAAGCCCCTACTTCTACTAATGGGATTCAAATGGATCTTTAATTCCTAAGCTCCCCCCTCCTGGCATTCTGAAAAAGATTTAGATATTGAAATAAATCCCCTACTACACCTTAGCTTCCATCAAAGTGGAGTCTGACAGTTTCATTACTACCTTATCAAGTCACATCAAGGTTTTTTTAAAAATTATTATTCTAAAAACCTATTTATCTATACCAGATTTAGTAGCTGTTTGAAGTCTATTCGTTTAATAGAAACTGAATTCCAGCATGATTCCTGGCTTTCTTGACCCCTAATCTGCTCTACACTCAGCAATGCTCACAGTTGTATCCTTTCCAAGAAAGCTTCCTTCCATCAGCCACATTCACAGACCCATTTAAAATCGTGTTCGAGCATTTGCTTTATGTTTTCAAAGTCACAGGAAATTGCTCCTTTCATTGGATTTCATTTCTTTCTTTCCTCTTTTTAATCTTTTTAAGGAAAAGTCTGTCTACTATGGCAATAAAGCACTTGGACTCTTTGTGGCTAGATAATTGAAGGAATAACACTGACAGGCATATTGCTGTATCAATAATGCACTGTCTTTCACAAAGGGCACTGCTACTGATCCACCTCTACTACAGCACAGGTCTTGAATTGTGTCACCAAAGGTAAGAATGGGTTTGACCTAATTCATCTGATAACGATCATTTGTGTAATAGCTGCCTGGAGTTAGGAATCAGTGACCAGGACCAGGACTCCATTTTAATTACATTTAAAAATGCTTTTGTCATCAGATCAAGGCTCAACTTAATATCTAATGCTATTGGCCATAAAATACATGATTAGAAATTAGTAGTCACATTTTCTAACCCCTTAAACTAGCAAGACACAGATAAAGAAGGTTTTGGCAGGAATATATACCTTTTTCCTTTAACCCACAGATAGTACATTTTTGAGACATGCATACTGTCAATCTCCAATGTCACACCTACAGAGCAGACATCATTAATCAGTCATGGTTTTCTTTCTTGCTATGTTCAGATGAGATGCCAAATGGCTTCTCATTGCTGTACTCTAAGTGGCCACTACCATTCAATCAGAATTGGCCCAAAATACTAAACCTATTTATCATCTGTGCTCCAGGGAATTCCATGAACTAAGTATCAGATTATTCCTGGAAAGAACATTGTTATGATTCTGACCATTTTTTGAGGTCAGAGGAAGGTAGGGAACAATCAACTTAAGGACAGGACCTGAGGCAAATCAAAATGTGTGTACAAGCACCCCCCTGACTCACAGGTGAAGAGTTGGCACTGGCAAACTAAGGAGGGATGGGAAAATGACAGTAAAGTGTTACTATCAAGCCACTTCCTCCAGCCCTACCTTTGCATACTATTAGAAAAAACAAGGTTTTGTGACAATTGGATATATTTGCAACTTTACTTTTGCTGCCTGACTCAATAATTTTAGCCTCATTGTTCCTGTGAGCAACCACTAAGACATTGCAAAAATAGGATCCAAAATATTCAGCTCATTTTACAATCCCCTAGAAATCACTGACAACCTCCAGAGAGAACGTCTAACTAGAGTTGCACCATACTTTTCCAGGTATGCCTTTCATTTCTGGAAAGCATCCTCCTGAGTTGTCTCTTCCATTTCAGGACCACATATATTCACTAGACTTACTGCCTTTCCAAAGAGTTGGTCTATAATTCTTCCAAAAGCTTTAAGTTCATTACACTTAATAACAGGATTCTTCTCCAACTTTAAGCACTTTCTCCAACCATAATTCTAAAGACTCTCAGTGTTGGAATGACCCTTAAAATTCATCTAGTACAGCCATCCATCTATTGCATGAATCTCCTTCATAGCATATTTAAGTTGGAATTCTTAGATCATTCCAGAACTGGGCTAATAATTATCTTCCAAAGCATTCATTCCACCAACATCAGTTGAGTACTGGATGAAGTGCACTGTGCACAACTTAGTTCCAACTTCTACATATTTCTTCCTTATATTAAGGACAAAAATCTCTCAGCTGGTTACTTCTAACCATTGATAGTGGTCTGTTCTGTGACCTTACAAAAAGAAATAAGAAATCTGTTCTTTCTACATATGACAACCTGGCAGATGTCTGAGGATGTTTATCACAACTGTAAGCCATCGTTTCTTTACCATCCTATACATCCTTTTCTGAATATGCTTTGTTTTGTCAATTTCTCTCCAAGTCTCAGAACTGAATGCTTTAAGTTTGGCTTAATCACAGCTGATTGAGGTAAAGCTATTATTTTTCTTCCTCTAGAAAGATTTCTATTAATGAAAATAGAAATATTTCTATTAATGAAAATAGAAATATTTCTATTGATTTCTAAGCATGCATTCCCCTCATTTAGAGGTCATCTCACATTTTGATTCCTAATATCCTAATTTCTTTTATTCCTCCTCCTTGTCACTATTTCTAATCTATCAGGTCTTCCTTGAAAATATTTGAGTCTCTCCCTTTTGTGCATTGCAATAACCCCCACCCATAATTTGAGCCCCAGCCACCTCTTGCCTGAATTATTTAAATGTTCTCCTAACTCCTCTTCTTATCTCTATTCTTTTTCCTGCTTCTGTTTACCCTTTGCCCAAATGCTACTTCCTAACACATCAATTTAATGGTAGTTTCATATACTCACTCAGGGATTGGACTTTGGAGTCAAACCTTTGGGTTCAAATCTCACCTGTACTATATATGAGATCTGTGACCTTGGGAAAAAGTCATGTAACCTCTAAGAGCCTTATTTTATTCATCTTTCAGATAAAACTAATAATGATGCCTATCTCAGAGAGAATATTGCAGGTGGATTTGCCTTAGGCTTGGTCTATAGTAAATATGCAGTAACTATAAGCTCTTATTATTAAATCTGTTTTCACTCTGGTAATCAAACATTCCCAATGTTTTCTATTGTCTTTCAATGAACTGAAATATCTTTTACTTGATATCTCAAGCTCAGTATAATCTTATCTCAAGCTACTACTAACTAATAAGATTGCTTTGGATAAGTTACCTGTTTCTTCTCCTACGAAATGATGGGGTTGATTAACTATCTCAAATGCTCCTTACATGCCAGACATTCTATGATTTAACCTTTCTAATAAGTTGCCCCTCCTATCAAATGGAACTATGCATAGTTCCCTGAAAAGACCTTGTTCTTTCCAACATCCATACAGGTAGTCAGGGAAGTTCCTCTCCCTACCTATCCTTCAAGATGTAGTTCAACTACCATATCCTCCATTAATCCTACTATCAGAAATAATCACTGTCCTCTGAAACTCCTAGAATAAAAAGCAACTTGGCTCTTGTGATACTGATCCCATTCTACCTTATGGACATGTCTTATATTCTTCACAGGCAAGGAAGGTATGTTTTTCAAGCTTACTCTATTCAGCACAGTGACTCACACAATGTAGGATATTGTAACATTTATTATAATAATGAATGAACAGAGAATAAAGCTCTAATTATATATGACAAAAAAGTTTCATCATGTGATATGTATGTATCTTCAACTAATTGAAATTTTGACATATTCTTAAAGAATATTCAGAATATCAAACATCCATCATATTCATTCTGAGAATTATCTAGGCATGCCTTATTCTTTTAGAAGCTTCTAATTGTAGGTTATAAGACAAAGCATTATTTTTTAATTAAATGAATTGTTCCCTAAAAATTAATATCATATCAATTATAAAGTTTAGAAACTGTAATTGTTAAGTTCAGTGATAGTTAAAGTCTAGGAAATTTAATGAGAGAACTCGGCCAAATGGTATGGGTATCAGGGCTTGCCCAAGAAGATGGCCTCAGTGCTCCATGAAGGTTTTCTGGGACGGACCTCTTTGGGTATGATAATATCTACAAATACTAAAATAGTTAAGTTTGATTGTATGTCCCTCTACACATGGGGGAAATGAGATGAAAGACACAGCTCAAAGGTTCCCTTACACAAACTTCTCTATCCCACCTGCCACCTTATCTGGCAAAGTGGCACAGACTCTCAGATATCATGTTACCTTTTTTAACTGACCAATAAAAGTTATAGATATTTACCATGAATAGTATAATGTTTTGAAATATGTATACATTGTGAATTAACAAAATAAGCTAATTAACATGTGCATTACCTCATGTATTCCCCCCCTCTTTTGATGGTGAGAACACTTAAAATTCACTCTGGTGATTTTCAAGAATTCAATATATTGCTTTTAATTATAGCAAGTTATACAATAGATCTTCTAAACTTATTCCTCCCATCACACTGAAACTTTATTCCCTTTGACCAAAATCTTCCCAATTCCTCCTCCCAGCCCCTGGCAACCACCATTCTACTATCTGCTTATATCAGTTTAATTTCTTCATTGCACATGTAAGTGAGGTCATTCACTATTTGTCTTTATGTGGCTAGCTTATTTCATTTAACACCCTTCAGATTCATCTATGTTGTTGGAAATAACAGAATTTATTTATTTTGAAGAGTGAATAGTACTCCACTGTGTATATATACCACATATTCTGTATTCATTAATACATTAATGGAAACAGGTTGGTTTCATATATTGGTTACTGTGAATAATGCTGCAATGTAATGAGGGTAAAAATAGCTCTTCAGGCCAGGCACAGTGGTGCACACCTGAAATCCCAGCAGCTCCGGAGGCTGAGGCAGGAGAATTGGGAATTCAAAGCCAGCCTCAGCAAAAGCAAGGTGCTAAGCAACTCAGTGAGACCCTGTCTCTAAATAAAATACAAAAAATAGGGCTGGGGATATGGCTAAGGGGTCGAGTGTCCCTGAGTTCAAGCCCCAGTACCATCCCCCCCAAAAAGATAGCTCTTCCACAGTGATTTCAGTTTTCTTTGGGTATATGTGAGATATGATAATTCTATTTTTCAATATTTGAGAAACCTCCATACTTTTTCTATAATGATTACACTAATTTACATTCCTATCAACAGTGTACAAGATTTCCTTTTCTCTACATTCTCATGAATGCTTTGTAATCTTTCATCTTTTTGCTAATAGCTATTCTAACAGGCAGGAGATGTTATCTCATTATGGTATAAATTTGCATTTCCCTAATGATCAGAGATCTCGAGTATTTTCTCATATACCTGCTGGTCATTGGTATGTCTTCTTTAAAAAAAAGTCTATTCAGGTTCTTTGCCCATTTTTTAAACTTTATTTTATTTATTTTGTATGTGGTGCTGAGGATCAAACCCAGTGCCTCACATGTGTTAGGCAAGCACTCAACCACTGAGTCACAACCCCAGCCCCTCTTTGCCCATTTTTAAACAGATTATTTTCTTGGTGTTATTTGAGTTTTCTCTATATATTAGATATTAGTCTCTTATCAAATGCATGATATGCAAAGATTTTCTCCCATTTTCACTTCACTCTCTAATTTCCTTTGTTGTGCATAAGCTCTTTAATTTGATATAATCCAATTTGTCTATTTTGACTTTTGTTGCCTAAATTTTTGAGATCATATCTAAAAACCCATTGACCAGATCAATGTCATGGACCTTTTCCTCTCTTTTGTTTTATAGCTTTATAATTTCAGGTCTTATGGAACTCAACTAACCTTATATGCATGAATTTTTAAAAAAATACCCATCATTAGTAACTTTGTCTTCTGATGATGCTAGAAGGGTTTCCAATTAGACACTGCAAATAAGAGGGGGAATGAATATAGGAGATGGTGCAGAATAAACTACTTAAGCCACAATTTTGTCACTAGAGAGTTGTAGCACTCGGAGTTTTGAGAAAACTCCTGTAAGTTCCCATAAGCACAATGGCTCCATCTTATCACTACAATGGGAAAGCTACTCCCTTTATGACATATCTTGGGCATGGAAGATCTCAACAGTTTAGGAAACCTTTCTACTAAACTTACACTATCAATACAAATACTACCTTCCCATATTTATTAATCACTTCTCACTTCTTTTCTTCAAAGTACTTTCATGTTCATTTTTTAAATATTTAGGTTTATTTAGTTTTACTCATTTTAACACACTAATTATACATATTATGGGTGTCCTGTGGGATATTTCCATATGTGCATACAGCAGGCACTGATCACATCCAACCTCCCTTTGTCCAACCTCTTCTATAAACAACTTTCTTAATATCTAGTAATAATTATTCTACATTCAGATCAATTTATTTTAGCTTCAACATGCAGTATTTGTCTTTCTGTGTCAGGTTTATTTTATTTAATATCTGCCAGTTTCATCTATTTGCTGTAAATGACAGGATTTCTTTCTTTATGGCTGAATAAGACTCCATTGTGTATTTATACCACATTTTCTTTGAATTCATTTTTAAGTTTCAAATACTACAAATAATGATCAAACTCCTGAGCATTTAACATGAATTATACCATTTAATCTTCATAAAACACTATGAGGTAGGTACTATCATCATCCCATTTTAAAAATGGGTAAATAAGGAAAGAGGGAATTTAAATAACTTGTCTCAAACTAGTAAATGATGGAGCCATATTTGCACTTAAATTCACCTGACTCTAGTCAATAGTATTTGTTTAACACATATATATCAGAATGTGTCTACATTTTATAACCTACCATTTCACTCAATAAATACTGTAGAACCTTTAAATGTCAGCAAATATAGTTCTTCATTATCATTTTAAATGTATTTTTAGTATTCCATTATAAGTCTGTACCAAGTTTTATTTAATCTTTTATAGAGAAATTTTGGTTGTGTCCAGTTTTTGCAATCTTAAAAATATTTTTATTAGGGGTACAGCATGATAATCTGATATCTGTATACAAGCATAATGAATGAATTAGGGTAATAATCATTACAACCTCCTCACACATTAATTTTTTCTGTGAATTAGGAATCTTTCTAGATATTTTGAGCTGTATTATAGATTGTTGTCAGGTGTATATACTTTACTGTGCTACCAAACATCAGAAAATCTTCACATGTATATGTCTTCATGCACATGTGTCACTATTTTCTCAAAATAAATTCTCAGAAGCATTATGCCACTTTTGCAGATGTGACAGAAGTGACCTTAAAATGGAATTCAAGGAAAGCCTCCAAAGGAAAGAGCCAAGCCAATGAATTTATAAAGCAAACAAAAATTCTCACATGCAGATTTGTATAAAGAAGACTAGAGAAAAAACAAGAGCAAAATAGCAAAAATCAAAGAAGTAAAATAAGTTGTAAATAGAGAGTTAAGAATAAAGATGAAGAGCAAGCTGAAGCCAAAATAAAGGTAGGACCTATGAACATCTGAGAGTGGGTAAGAGACAAGAATATTGACTACTGCCAACTTTAATAGTCAAATTGGACAGATTGATAATGCAAAAAGAGAAACTTGAATCATAGAGTTCTCTTCAGAATTGTTTTAGAAACAGAGAGAAGGAAGGAGCCATAGTCTTATGTTAAGGTATCAATCAAAGGAGAAACAGCAGATAGAGGAGCTGACATGACAGCTCCAGAAGTGAGCAGCAGGATCCAGTTGTTGAAGAAAAGAAATACTCCCAGCCCTGCTGGCTTTCCTGCTGAGTTCAACAAGACTTTGGAGGACAGCAGCTTCAGCAAAGCTCTGAAGGCTGCTGTTTTTAGTGGCGCCTGGGAGGAAAGGGAAATGGTCATCAAGGTGACACATGGAATCTAGCAGTAGAAGGTGCTGAGAGTGGCAGAATGCATATGCCTCAAGATGCTAGAAAAGGCAATAAAGGTATAGGCAGCATTTGATGGAAAAGAACTAGGATTTCTCTGAAACTCTTTAAATGTCAGTGGCTATGAAATGTGTCTGGATCAAGAAAAAACTGTAATATATGATTTTTTTTCTCCAAACTCTTGCAGAGAAATGAAATGCCAGATGTATTGAGGAAATAGAAGAAGATACTATGTGGCAATAGATGTGTAAAGCAAGAAATTGAAGTGATGGTGGGGCAAGTAAAGGCTGTTCTTGTACGCAGCCTGCCACACCTCTCTTATAGAAACCGATGGCATGCTTGAGAGGAATACAAACAGGAAAGTGGGATGGGTTTTATGTAGCTAGTTATATAATCTTCAGATAAAATCACTTTGGTAATATTTACAGAAAGTCAGAAAAGTTTAAATAAGACAAAGTTAAGGGCTGGGGTTGGGGCTCAGTGGTAGAGGCCTGCCTAGCACATATGAGGCGCACTAGGTACAATCTTCAGCACCACATAAAAATAAATACAATAAAGGTATTGTAGCCACCTACAACTAAAAATATATTTTTTAAAAAGACAAAATTAAAACTTGTAAATCTGCAACCCAATGGAAAATATGCTAGTAGCAAAATTCTATAAGTGGAGAGAGTTCTTGGCATCTATCTTATATGGAAAGAAGAAACAGGAAGAATTTAGAAAATAAAAATAAAACTCAGCAGAAAATAAAATAAATGTGGAGTGTTTGGAAGTTATGAGACTAGACTAGGAAACTGAGGAAGCAGTTTTAGTGCATAATCAACGTGATGGAAGCCATTAAGGTAGCTGACTAGAATAGGAAGTCCAACATTCAGGAAGTTCACATTTTAGTGCCTATAAAACAGGCTGGATTTGATTAAAGTGGACTCAATTCAAAGAACTAATATAGTCAGGAAAAAGAGTTAGCTTTAGGCATCAGATCTTAGCTGGCATCTCAGTTATGAAAGTTATCCAGCTAGTTATCTCATCTTTCTGAGATATGGTTTCTTTATATGTAAAATGCAGATAAGAACAGTATCTAATACAGAGGGCTATTGTGAGAAACTGATGAGAATATATACAAAAGAATTCCTGAAATGTAAGAGGTGATCAACAAATACAGAGATATCAGGAAAATGCTCATCAAAATTAGTAGAAATTATTCTTGGTGGTGGAATTTGGGAGTTCTATATTTTCTTCTCCAATTGGTTTATCTCTTGAATGGACTTTTCAAATAACATCTTATTTTGAAATGGTAACGCTCACAGGAAGTGAAAAAATGTTCACTGTACCTTCGTACCCTTCATTTACTGTTCCCTAATATTAATATATTACCAAACATAATATATTGTCAAAACCAGAAAATTAACATTTATACAATATTATTAATTGAGGTACATTTTTTTGAGGTTCACCAGTTTTTTCATGCACATTTTTGTTTACAGTTCTATAAAAGTTTTGTCACACATATAGACTTTAGAAACCATCACCATAATCAAGTTACAGGATTAGTAATATAATTTTTATGTGTATGGTACTGGGAATTGAACCTTGGGGCTCACACATACTAGGCAAGTGTTCTACCACTGTGCAATATCATCAACACTTTTATTTTTTATTTTGAGACAGGGTCTTGCTGAATTTCCCAGGCTGGCCTTAAACTTTTATCTTCTCGCCTCAGCCTTCCAAGTTGCTGGGATGAACAGATCCATGCTATTGTGCCCAGCTTGATTAAGAAATTTCATAATGACAATATATTATGTTTTCTTTTTAAAGAAAAAATATAAATATATAATTTTTTCTTTCCTTTAAAAATTACTTCCATAGATAGATGGCTTATTTGGGGGAAAAAAGATGCAAAATGGTCAGTGTGTAAATGCTTTAGGTACTGAAAGCCATAAACAGATGTTCCTAATAGAAGAACTTTTGGTTAAGAATCTGTTTTTTATAGTTCTTCAAATTTTGTCCCTCACATGTGTACACCACTATAACCAGCCAAACTTAACCTGTGTCCTAAGCATGACAAGAAGGGAAAAAAAATCAAAGGAATGGAGGCAGAGAAAATGCTCTAGACTACTGATAGTCAATGTGATGTCTGGAAGCTTGCTATTAATGCAAAATCTCAAGTTTCATACAGAAGTGCTGAATCAGAATCTTCAATCATCTTGGTGATCCTTATACATGTTAAAGTTTGAGATATGTTGTTGTAGAGATACGTTAAAATTAAAAAGGTAATAGAATTTTTAAGCATATTCACTCATCAGAATTGAAGGAACCAACAAGGCCAATGGTATCAGAAGAGATATCGTTGATAAAAGAATTTAAGAAAAAAAATAGAAGACAGAAAGTGATAAAAGAATAGTCACTTATTTGGTAAAGTGGAGAACCCCATGACCTAAAATGTGCACATAGGATGGTCTGTATGAAAAGATACTGCAAAAGGTTCACAGAATCCAGGAAATGTTCATAACTTGGAGGCACCATTTTTTTATTATTATTGATTGTTCAAAATATTACAGAGCTCATGATATATCATTTTTCATACATTTGACTCGATTTATGAATTCCCATTTTTTCCCCAAATACAAATTGCAGAATCACATTGGTTACACACTCACATTTTTACATAATGGCATATTAGTGACTGTTGTGTTCTGCTACCTTTCCTATCCCCTATTATCCCCCCTCCCCTCCCCTCCCCTCCCATCTTCCCTCTCTACCTCCTCTGCTGTTGTTTAATTCTCTCCCTTTTTTCCCTCCTCCTTTCCCCTCACAACCGCTTATAATATTGTGTAACATTGAAGGTCTCCTACTTTTTCCATATGCTTTCCCTTCTCTCTCCCTTTCTCTCCCCCCTCTCGTCTTTGTTTAATGTTAGTCTTTTCCTCATGCTCATCCTTCCTGTTCTGTTCTTAGTGGAGGCACCATTTCTGATAGAAGGTAGATATGGAGTCATGGAGCAAAAATGAGGGATATAATGGAAATTTATATATGGAATAATCAAATTTCACACCCAGATATACAAATACTACTTCCCATACTCTCAGAGAATCCTTAGACAGAATCTACCACATAAGCAAGAAGCTACTGGGTATTTATTTATTGAGTGGAGAAACTGAACTGAGATTTTTCAAAATCAAGGAGAGTAAGCAAAATGACAGGTGAAGGTGAATTGCAAGCTAAATAAAGTGATTAATTAAAATCTCTGCAAATGAAATGACCAAACACCTACACAAGTCTTCTTCTATGCCTATGCAGAAATCCTTATAATCAGATAACTCCTGCTGCAAGAAAGAAAGTGGAATAACACTTTCTAGAGAATTTTAGCTTGAAATAAAAGATCTCTACAGAACATTTTAGTTTCCTAATGGACCAACTCAGCATTCAACAGTGAACATCCCCAGACTGCACACTGTGGCAATGCACAGAAAGTTCCCATTAAGCATTTTATGCAAATACACATATGAGAAGGTAATCAATAAAGTCACTGAGGAAAGCTCTCAAATATGAAAATAATATTTAAATATATATATAATATATATATATATATATAATTAAATATAACAAAAAATTCAATATAAGTTTGGAAAATAAAGTCCCAGAAAATTCTCCCAAAAGAGAATAGTGGTTAAGAAGTCAGAAAACAGAAAAAAAATATTAGTCTTTTAGAATCAGTCCAGGAGATCTAATATTTAGTTACTTATGGATAGCTTCTGAAATAGTAAAATTAGAAAGTAAAAGAGAGAAAATTACCATAAAATACAATAAGAGATTTTCCCAAGCCTGAAGGATATGAGTCTACTATAGATAAAAACTGCTCACCAAGGGTCCAACATATATAAATTGTCCTTCACAAGGGCACAGCATTGAAACTTCAGAACATTTAGGAAAATGAGTCTAAAAGTTTCCATAAAGGAAGAAGAACGGGCATTACCTTCAAGACATAGGAATCAAAATGGCATGGGAAAAAGTTCCACAAAAATTTTTTAAGTTTTTAAACATACAGAATAGTAGAAAGACTAGTAATAGGAATATCTATATGTCATTCACTAGAGCCACTAATTTCTAGAATTCTACCACACTTGTTTAATTTCAATAGGTAGATAAGTTGGTGGATACAACTCAGGAGGATGGAAAAAGAAGAATTCCAGAATGATACCAGTACAGCAGTCAAGGGAATAACCAGTTCAGACAGAAGGAAGAGAGAAAAGGACTTTAAAGGGGGGAAATTTTCAGAAAAAAAGGAGCATATGATAGATGAGTTAATATAATTGTATGTTAGAGGGAAAAGGACAAATGGGAGGCATATTTGACAGAGCAACTTGGAAAAATAAAAATATTGTTTCCAATATATTATTGTAATAATATAAACACTGATTCCAATTTAACAAAAATAGTGACATGCCTATAACAAGGACAAAGAAAATAAGGTAAAATATATGAGAAAGCTAAATACTTATCTACCACCACAAAAAAATCAATACATATCAAATTTTGGGATCAATAAGTAGCAGAGTGAGCATATTGTTTAGAAACATGGGCATTAATAACAGAAGAAACAGCTGAAGATGTTGAAAGTGGTTGCTTCCAGAGTGGCATGCGAGTACATAAGGGAGAGGAAGGTTGCTAAAGATTCTTTAAGTCCTTTGACTTTTTAAACTATGTGAATATATTTCTTTGATTAAAGACAAAATAACTTATGACTTCCACTTCTTGGAAGATGGAGTAGATATATATTTTCCTCTAATGAAATGATCAAACACCTACACATAAGCCTTCTCTAAGTACAACTGAAAACCTTAGAAAACATATTAAGAAATATGTAGGAAGACTTTTGAAGGAAGAGCAAAGAAATCAGACCAGCTAGGTATCTTTGAACCTTTACCACTCTACTCCAGCCAAACACCACAGAGAAAAAAAACCTGGTTCTACATTTATCCCTGCCAGGAAAGGTTGAGTATAAAACCCAAACCTCTATTTTTGTGATAGCACTATTCCAAAACTTCCAGTGGAGTAGTACCAGAGAAGACCATGTATAGAGTTGGGACTTTATCCCTGCTGGGTGACATGAGTCTGCCCTTCCCCATATTAGTAGTGATCACCTGGGGAACCTGGACTTCTACATACCCTCAGCACTAATGAGGTTCCTTCCCACTGGGGTAATGTTAGATAAGTAAAGGTCAGATACGGAGCACTTAGGAAACATTCCCACTCTTCATAGTCAGGGATTTATAAGTGGAGGCCTAGCATGGAGCTAGAAATGCCACCCTTGCCCCGCAGTAACGAAGATCCTTAACCTTGGGTCTTAACAGAGGCCAAGTGGAAAATCTAGACTTCTACCTGTACCTGGCAGTAATGAGGAGGTATATCACTTTCCCTGCCGGATCGGTGTCAAAAAAGCCAGCTAAAAGTTTAAATTAGATTTAAAGCTTTGTAACATAATAGCCAAAACCTCCAAATTTTACTCAAAACTCACTTGTCATACCAGGAACCAGGAAGATCTCAAACTGAATGAGAAAATGCAATCAACAGATGACAATATCAAGACACAAACATTAGAATTATCTGACAAAGATTAGAAGCAGTTGTCATAAACAAGCTTCGCTAGGCAATTTTGAATACACTTGAAACAAATGAAAAAAACTTAGACTTGGGAAAGAAGGAATAACAAAGAAATGGGTTACAAAAAGAATGACAAAATTGGTATTTTAAAACCAAAAAAAAAAATCAAATAAAACAAAACTCAACTGATGAACCCAACAACATAATGAAGGTGATAGAGGAAAGAATCCATGAACTAGGACAACAAAATTGCCCAATCTGGAAAAGGTAAAGAAAATATACTGACAAACGCTAAACAAAGTCTTGTGGACTAGTGGATTATAACAAAAGATCTAACTTTGTGTCACTGGAATCTCAGAAGGAGAAAAAAAGAGGACAGACTAAAAAAAAGTACTCAAGGAAATACTGACAGCAAACATCCCAGATATCTTGAAAATTACAAACCTATGTATTCAATGAGCTGAATGAGTCCCAATGTATTAGTCAAGTTTCTCTAGAAGAATAGAATCAACAGGAAATACAATTATAAAAGGGGGATTTATTAGGTCAGCTTATGCAACCAGAAGCTGGATAGTCCACAATGGCCGTCTGCAGGCTAGAGAGCTGGAAGAACCAATAGCTGTGCAGTCCAAGAGGCTGAAGCCCCAGAACAAGAGGGATCAACAGTGCTACCCTAGTCCCAGATGGAAGGCTTCTGGAGAATCACTAGCAGAGTCTGCTTTGGAAAAGTGAAGGAGAGTCCCATATCCTCAGAGGATTGCAGCAACAAAGAACCCATTCAAGAACAATCAAGCTTGTGCCTGCTGCTGCTTCCTCCTTCTTCCAACCTTTATTCCATCCAAGCCATCATCCTCTTGGACTGTGCTGCCCATGCTTAGGGAGGGTCTCCATTTCAGTTGGCTATCCCACATGCCAATCATTCCTAGACACATAGACACACCTATAGCCTCTTAATCATTGGCTTCTCTTAATCCAATCAGGTTGATAATTCAAAATAACCATTACACCCCAAAGAAGGGCAAACTCAAATGCATATCAATACAAACAAGTCAAACTTACAAAACTAAAATAAAAGAAAAAACTTGAAAAAAGTGAAAGGAAAAATGACTCCTCACTTATGAGGGAAAAGAGTTTAAGAAACAGATTTCTCATTGAAAACCATGAACACCCAAATAAAGTGGCAAAACATGTTTTAAGTGCTGACACTTAAAAAGTGTTAAGCCCCGAATCCTATATTCAGCAAAAATATCCTTCAGGAATTAAGTAAATACAATACAGGAATTAAGGGGAAAACAAAATATTCTCAGATATATTTTTTAAAAAACAGAGAGAATTTATCACCAGCAGACTTATCTATGAGAATGGTTACAGGGCTGGGTGCAGTGGCATACACCTCAGCAGTGTGAGGCAGGAAGTTTGAAGCCTACCTGGGCAGTTTAGTGAGCCCATGCATCAAAAATTTTAAAAATGAAAAGGCCTGGAGGTGTATCTCAATGGTAAAGTGACCCTGGGCTCAAGTTCAACCCCCAGTACTACAATTAAAAAAAAAAAAGGCTATAGGAAGTCATTCTGAGAATAAACCTCAGAACCTCAGAAAGGAAGAAAAATCAGCAACCAAAAATACGTATATACAATAGGCTACCCCTCTCTTAATTTTTTTAAAATTGTGATTTATGGTTTAAGCAAAATTTATATTTGTTTGATGTAGTTCTAAATATATCTAGAGGAAATATTTAAAACAATAATGAATGGGGGAGGGTAAAGGGATAAAAAGGGAAGTAAGGTTTCTATGCTTCATTTAAATTAGTGAAATTGTGACACCAATAGACTATAATAAGTATATATAATGCAATATAAAGAGCAAGCACTGAAAATTCCATACAAATATATTTGGAAGCACTATAGATATATAATATTTAAATTCAAAATTACTTGAACTACCAACAGAAAAGAAAAATTAAAACAGAACAAGCACAAAGCAAAAAGTAAAATAGCAGATTCAAACCCTAACATGGTGATAATTGCATGAAATGTAAATGGTCTAAGTATAGGAATTAAAGACAGAAATTAGCAGAATGGATTTAAAAACATGACAGCTTTTATGCTGTCTGTGAGAAATTCACTTCAAATTTAATGATATAAACACATTGAAAGTAGGAAAAAATATATAATGTAAACATCAAAGGAAAGTAGGAATAGCTACAATAATATCAGATAAAGTAGACTTCAGATCAAAATGAAATTACCAGAGACAAAAACGGACATTACATAATGATAAAAGGAATAATCCACCAGAAAGACATAGCAATTCTAAATGTGTATGCACCAAATGACAGAACTGGAAAAAAGTGAAGCAAAAATAAATAGACCGGATTTTAGAGTTCTAAAGACAGAACACTTTCTCTATTTAAAGAAATACACAATTTCACAATTATGTTTGGATATTTCAACAACCCCCACTCTCAGCAATTGATGGAAAAACTAGACAGAAAATCCATAAAGATATAGAAGTTTCTAAAAAACACAATCATCCAACAGGATTTATACCCAATGGCAATAGAATATACATTATTTTCATATCCTTGTGGAACATTATCAACATAGATCATATCCTGGACCATAATACAAGCCTCAACAAATTTAAATTTTTTAAAATACCAAGTATATCCTCCAACTACAATGGAATCAAACAAGAAATCAATAACAGAAAAAATCACAGAAAAAAATCCAAGTATTTGGAAAATAAAACACATACTTGTAAATAATTCATGAGTCAAAGAATATCTCTGAGAATTTTTTGTAATTTTGAAATAAGTGGAAATTAAAACACAATGTTAAAAGTTTTCAGACAAATATAAATCCATGCTGAGATGAAAACTTACATCAATAAATTCATACATTAGAAAAGAGGAGTCTTAAGGGGCTGGGATTGTGGCTCAGTGATAGAGTGCTCGCCTAGCATGCGCCGGACCCTGGGTTTGAACCTCAGCACCACATAAAAAAAATAACTGAATGGAATAAAGGTACTATGTCCAACTACAACTAAAAAAAAGAATATTAAAAAAAATAAAAGAGGAGTCTTAAGGAGATCAAGATGGTGAAGTAAAAATAGGCCCAGCTTTGCCACAGTTTGGAATCAAAACAATAAGAGAGCATCTACTTAGTGAGGTGAGTGACAGAGGGGAATGCACTAAGGCGAACTTTAGATTGTCAGAGACTAAAAGACAATCAGAAACCCTGATTACTGGAACAGAAAGCAAGAAAGAATTCATTAATCCTCAGCCTACATCTGCAGCACTGGGACAGGTGTAAGGAGAGGGGTGACAAATAGGGACAAAGATGGCAAGTATTTTAAGAAACAGTGGTAGAATACAATGTCAGACTGAATTAAGCCAGGGAAGGAACTCCAAAGTAGAAGGATGTATAAGGAGGGCTCCACTTTTCTCAATTTGGGGTGGAGATCTGTGGCGGGCATCCATTTTATAAAGACCACTCCTAAGCTTGAAGGTTTGGGAAGTAAATTCCTACACACTCATCCCAACCAGAAACAGCAGCAAAAGTATCCAAGGGGAACACCTTTGAACCAGGCTATCTAATCAACTTATGTAGTGGGTTGGCTGAGAGCTGAAAGCCAATGATCAATGGAACAGGAAAAATATGTGGGTCACCAGCAATGTCCATGCACAGAATAGGTACAATAAGTTGAATTCTGGGCAGTTTTGTGAAACGGAATGTTCAACTAGATGAGAAAAAACTAAATACACACCTCCCCAAAGCAGCATAGAGACAGATGGTGTGGTCATTACCTCCAAACCCAGATGTATTCAGAGGTCACACAGCCAAGGTTTAGAGATTTATTATGCCTCCCAATGCCTAGCAAAATCCAGGCTGAAAGGTTTGATAAGATATCTCTCCATCTTGAATACCTTGGCAAGGAGTTTTTAGACTCCTTAATGTTATTTTTTTAATTTCACTGATATTATCTACTGTATTGATTTGATAGATTTCCCAACTCTATTTGACATTGCATACTTTAATCCCTTATGTATTCTTGTCTTTTACAATGTAATGTGTTAATTGTATTTATTCAGTTTTTCTGCTTTCTGTTTTTTACACTCTTTCTCTCTTCTTTCTTTTTTTTGAATGATGCAATGTGTTAATTGGATTTTCTCATTCTTTTTTCTTCTCCTTTCTATATTCTCTCCTTCTCTTTTTACTCTCCTCATTCTTTCTTCTTTTATCTCTCCTCTTTACTCACCCCATTTTTGTTTCTTTATCTTCTTTTCATGCTGTTCAGGGCTGGGGTTGTGGCTCAGTGGTAGAGTACTTGCCTAGCATGCGTGGGGCACTGGGTTCGATTCTCAGCACCATGTATAAATAAATAAAACCCATTGACAACTAAAACAAAATTAAAAAATAAATAAATTATGAACAGCATATAGATGATCTATGGGATGACATTTATTTATTTTTTTTAATTGTAGATGGACACAATACCTTTATTTTATTTATTTTTATGTGGTGCTGAGGATCAAACATAATGCTTCACACATGGTAGGCAAACACTCTACCAGAGAGCTACAATCCCAACCCTGTGGGATGACATTTAAAGGCCAAACTAAGACTCAGAGATCTTAAGGAAGAAAAGAAAATACAGACTAATGGAAAAGAAATCTTATTCAATAAAATAATAATAGAAATTTTCCCTAATATTTGAAATGAAATGGATATGCAGGTATGGGAGGCACTTAGAGCTCCAAATAGGACCAGAAAAGAAATTCTCCATGACAATGCCAACAATTCATATCAGAGAAATAATTTTTAAATCTGGATGACAGAGCCTTATAAAGGCAAACCCATCAGAACAACAAACTTATCAGCAGAAACTCTAAAGGCTAGAAGGGCATGGAATGATGTTTTTCAAGCCTTGAAAGAAAATAAATGCCAATCTAGATTAGTATATCCAGCACAGTTATCTTTCAGAATCTAAGGTTTTAAAAAAAAAACCCTTTCAGGATAGGCATAAAAGGAATTCATGACCTTCACGAACACTAGGTCAGCAATGCAGAAGTCACATTAAGGAATCCTGCAGAGCAAAGAGGAAAATAAAAAAATAAGCAAGAAAGTATGGGAGAGAATACATCTCATTAGATAAGCACATGGAGTGATTTAATCATTAGAAATAAAAGAAAATGACAGGAGATAACACATACCTCCCTATAATAACACTAAATATAAATGGTCCTAATTCTCCAATTAAAAGACAGACTAGCAGATTAGATTAAAAACAAGACCCAACTGTATGTTCACTTCAAGAAACACACCTCAGAGACAAAGACATTCAAAGACTGAAAGTAAAAGGATGAAAAATGATATTCCATACAAATGGAATCTGTAATGCAAACAGGAGCTACTCTCATATAAGACAAAGCAGACTTCAAGCCAAAATCCATCTAAAGAGACAAAGAACATCACCACATATTGTTAAAGGGAAAAATACAACAAGAAGATATAATGACTGCAAATAGTTATGCCATGAATATTGCTACCCAATTTCATAAAATAAACACTTCTAAATATGAAGGGATTAATATGCCCCAATACAATGAGTGTATCATTGAAGAAATCAGAGAATGAATTTAAAAATTCTATTATTAAAAATGAAAATGGAAACACAATATAACAGAATCTGGGGAATATAGCAAATGCATTTACAAAAGGGAAGTTTAGAACTATGCGTGCTCACATAAAATAAATTGTGATCTCAAATGAACTAACAATGGGCCTCAAATTCTCACAAACAAGAACCAATCCCAAAATAGGTAGAAATAAATAATAGAGTATAAATAAATGAAAATGAAACAAAAAATACAAGTGGCTAGTGAAAAAATTGTTTTTTTAAAAAACCTTTAGCCAAACTAACAAAAAGAAAGACCCAAATTAACAAAATTGGAGGTGAAAATTGAGATATTACAAGAGGCACAACTGAAATATAGATCATTAGGAACTATTTTGAAAATATATATTCTAATATTGGAAAATCTAGAAAACAAACAAACAAATTTCTAGACACATCTGACTTACCAAAACAGAATCATAATAAAGAAAACCTAAACAAACCAATTACCACCAACATATTGAAGCTGTAAGAAAAATCCCCTCAACAAAGAAAAGCCCAGGAAAACACAGACAAATAGTTGAATTCTACCAGATCTTTAAAGAACTAATTCCAATACTTTTCCAATTATCCCTTAAAATAGAAAGGGAGGGAACACATCCAATTTCATTCAATAAAGCCAATCATCCTGAGAGCAAAATTGAATAAGGACATTTCAAGGAAACAAAACTATAGACCAATATCTTTGATGAATATGGATGAAAAATCTTCAGTAAAATATTAGCAAGTCAAATTTAACAACTCATTAAAAAAGGTCATTTATCATGATCAAGTTGATTTTATTTCAGGAATGGAAGGATGGTTCAATGCATACAAATTCATAAACATATAAATAGAATCAAGGATCAAAATCACATGATTCCTCTCAATAGAAGCATAAAAAGTATTTGATAAAAATCCAACAATCCTTAATTATAAAATCCCTGAACAAATGAGGTGAGAAGGATCATACTGCAACATCATGAAGACTACATACATATGACTAACTCATAGCCCACATAATACTGAATGGGGAAAAACTGAAAGCATTTCCACTAAAATCAAAAAAAAAAAAAAAGACAAGGATGATTACTCTCATCATTCTTAGTCAATATTGTACTTGAAACTTTAGCCAGAATACAAGAGAATAAGATTAAAGTGATAGAAGTAGAAAAGGAGGAATTCAGATTATTTCTGTTTGCAGAGGATAGCATTTAGAAAACTCCAAAGACTCCACCAAACAGCTTTTAGAAATAAAAAACAAATTCAGAAAAATAGGATAAAACAAAATCAACATACAAAAGTCTTCTATATGTACAGAGATTGTACAGATTGTGAGAAAATCTTCACCAAAAGTACCTCAAATAAGGCAATAATTTCTAGGATAAAGAACTCAAAAAAAGCACCAAAAAAATAAATAACCCAATCAATAAATTGGCAAAGGAACTGAATAAACACTTCACAGAAGAAGAAATAAGAATGGTCAACAAGGGCTGGGGTTATGGCTCAGTGGCAGAGCACTTGCCTAGCACGAGTGAGATCCTGGGTTCAATCCTCAGCACCACATAAAAATAAAGAAAGAAAATGAGGGATTGTGTTCAATTACAACTAAAAAACAAAAAAAAATTAAAAAAAAGAATGGTCAACAAATATGTGAAAAAATGTTCATCATTTCTAGCAATTAAAGAAATGCAAATTAAAATTACACTGAGATTCCATCTCACTCCAGTTAGAATGACAGTTGTAAAGAATACAAGTAACAATAAATCTTGGCAAGGATGTGAAGAGAAAGGTACTCTCTTACATTGTTGTTGGAACTGCAAATTGTTCCAACCACTATGGAAAACAATATGGAGATTCCTTAGAAAACTTGGAATGGAACCACCATTTAACCCAGTTATCACACTCCTTGACCTATACCCAAAGGACTGAAGACCAGCATACTACAGTGATGCAGCCACTTCCAAGTTTAAAGCAGCTCAATTCACAATAGCCAAGCTATGGAAACAATGTAGATGTCCTTTAGTGGATGAATGGATAAAGAAAATGTGGTATATATACACAGTGGAATATTACTTGGCCATAAATAAGAAAGAAATTATAGCATTTGCTGGTAAATGGATAATACTGGAAAATATGCTAAGTGAAATAAGCCAATCCCCCAAAACCAAAGGCCAGATGTTCTCTCTGATTTGTGGACGCTAACCCAAAACAAAGGAGGTCAGGGAGGGGAATAATAGATATCCACTGGACTAGACAAAGGGAAATAAAAGGAAGGGAGTGGGGAGGGGAATAGGAAAGAGAGAAGAATTAATTAGACATAATTTTCCTAGCCTTGTATTTGTAATCACAATCAAGGTAACTCCACATCATATACGACCACAAGAGTAGGAACCTAAATAGAATAAGTTATACTTTATATATGTATATTTTGCCAAAATACATTCTACTGTCATGTATAACTAAAAATAAAAGTATTTAAAAATATCTTCTATATACCAATAAATAATTCACTGAGAAGTAATTAAAAAAACAATCAATTCACAGTAGCTTCAAAAAAATAAATAAATAAAAACCTTGGGAATAATTTTAACCAAGGAGGTGAAAGATCTCTACAAGGAAAACAGCATGGTACTGGCATAAAACAGACATATAAATCAAAGTAATTAAATAGAAGACACAGAAAAAAAACCTATACAACTATAGAAATTTGATTCTTTACAAAGCTCTATTAATATACAGAGGAAAAAAGACAGCCTCTTTAACTAATAGGTCTGGGAATATTGGATGTCCATACATTTAAAAAAAATGAAACTAAATCACTCTGTCTCTCTCACCATGTACAAAAGTCAACTTAAAGTAGACCAAAGACCTAGCTGTAAGACCATAAATTTTGGAACTGCTAGAAGAAAACATTGAGTCAACACTGTAACTTATCATTGCAGGCACTGACTGACTTCCTTAATAAGACCCCTAAAGCTCAAGAAATAAAACCAAGAATTTCAAGAAATTAGAAAGGAAAGGCTAGGGTTGTAGCTCAGTGGTAGAGAACTTGCCTAGCACATGTGAGGCACTAGATTCCATCCTCAGAACCACATAAAAATAAATAAAATAAAGGTATTGTGTCCAACTACAACTAAAAAAAATGTGTATGTGTACAAAAGTAGAAGGGAAACCAATAGAGTAGAAGAAGGAAATCAGGGGGAGGGGAAGAGGGATGAGGAAGAGGAGACAAGGAGAAGTATTAATGAAATTGATCAAATTATGTTATACACACATATCAATATGCAACAATGAAATTCATGATTCTGTATAATTGATATACATTAATTTTAAAAAGAAAATAATATGAATAGATAGCAAATTTTAAAATCTCAAATCAATAATCTAAGCTTACAGCTCAATAACCTAGAAAAAAAGAACAAAATAAAGCCAAAGCAAGAAGAAGGAAACAAATTAACTGGAAACAGAGAAACAAGTCAGTGAAATGAATAGCTGATTCTTTGAAAGGATCAATAAATTTGACACACCTATAGAAAGACTGACAAAGAGAAAAACACAAATTATTAATATCAATAATAAAATGGGATATCAATAAAAACCATGCAGACATCAAAAGGATAATAAGGGAATGATATGAAAAAGTCTCCAGAAATAAATTTGGCAAGTTATATGATATGGAATTATTCCTAAAAATATACTACCTGAACCTCACTTAATATAAAATATATATTTTAATGGCATTATAACAGAATTATATTAGTAGTTTATTCCATACTGAGAATGAACCCAGAGTTACTTTACCACTAAGCTATAACCTTATCTCTTTTTATTTTCCAACAGAGCCTCACGAATTGGTGAGAATGATCTCAAACTTGCATTCCTCCTGTTTCAGCCTCACAAGTTGCTGGGATTACAGGCATGTGCTACCACACCCAGCCAAATTAGTAATTTTAAAACTATCCAAAAGAAATCTCCAAGCCCAGATGGTTTTGCTGGAAAATTATACCAAACATTTAATAAAGAAATAGCACCAAGCCCACACAATATCTTCTCAATTATAGGAGGGAACATTTGGAATTCATTTTATAAGGCTACTATTATCCTAATATCAAAATCACACACAGAAATTCTATTTAGGTTCCAGAAAGTACCAAGAAAAGTATTCACCAATATCTCTCATGAATATGGATAAAAAATATCAACCAATTAGGTTTTATATCAAGAATTCAAAGCTGGCACATTAGAAAAAATCAATGTATTCCACATTAGCAAACTAAAGAATAAAAAATCATATGGTCATGTCAATTGGTATAGAAAATATTTGAGTAAATTCAACATCCATTCATGATTAAAAATTCTGAGAAAAATATAAATACAGAACTTTCTGAACTTGATATAGTGCATCCACATATTTACAGCTAACATCATGCTCATGATGAAAGACTGGCTTCCCTATAATAAAGAACAAAGAAAGGATGTCCATTATCACTGTTCTTACTCAAAATAATGTTGGAAGTTCTAGCCAGGGCAATATGGTAAAAGGAAATAAAAGGCACACAGATGAAAAAGAAACTATCCTTATTTGAAGATGACATAATTATCTATATAGAATATCCTATGAAACCTACAAAAATCTCCAAAATTTGTAAGTGAATTCAGCAAGACCATGGGATATATGATGATCATACAAAAATCAATTATATTTCTATATAATACCAATGAACACATAGTGAAATTTAAAATGCAATGCCATTTAAAATTCTTTTAACATCAAACACTCAAGTGTAAACCTAACAAAACAAAAATAGTTTCACATGCTAAAAACTGCAATGCTAATGAAAGAAATAACAATCTAAATACACAACATGTTCATGGATTGAAAAACTCAGTCAAATGTAAATTCTTCACAAACTGATATACAGATTTAATGCAAATCCTACCATAATTCAAGCAAGAAGTTTTGTAGATAATTCTCAAGTTTATAGTTTATATGGAAAGGCAAATGTACTAGAATAGCTAAAACAATTTTTTAAAAGAATAAATTAGTCATACCTGTAATCCCAGCAACTCAGGAAGCTGAGGCAGTAGGATAGCAAGTTCAAGGACAGCCTCAGCAACTTAGCAAGACCCTCAGCAACTTAGTGAGACCCTGTCTCAAAATAAAAAATAAAAAAGAGGCTAGGGATGTTGCTCAGCAGTAAAGTGCCATAGGGTTCAATCTCCAGTACCAAAAAATAAAGGTAATAGGAATCATTCTACCCAATTTCAAGACTTATATATATGTACATTAATCAAGACTGCATGGTATCATCACAGGGACAGACACATAAATCAATGAAACAAAATAGAGAACTCATAAATAGACTCAAATATATAAAACTATTTTTTTTACAAAGGTGCTATTTTAGTCAGCTTTTTTTTCTTGCCGAGATAAAAAAAATCTGACAAGAATAACAGAGAGAAAGAAAAATCTCTTTTGGTTCACAGTTTCAGAGTTTCAGACCATGGCCAGCTGACTATAGCTCTGGGCCTAAGGTGAGGCAGAACTTTATGGCGTTAGGGTACCTGGCACAGGAAAGCAGTTCAGGACAAGGTAACAAGGAAGGAGAGAGAGCTCTGCTTACCAGGGACAAAACATAAACTACAAAACAATGCCCCTAGTGACCTAACTCCTCCAACCACATCCTACCTGCCTATAGTATTTACCACCCAGTTAATCCATATCAGAGGATTGATTCACTGATTAAGTTATAATGTTCATGATGTGATCATTTCACCTCTAACCATTCTTATATTGTTTCTGACATGAGCTATTGGGGGATACCACATATCCAAACCATAATAGGTGCAAAAGCAATTTAAGGAAAGATAACAAACAGTACTAGACCCACTGGACATCCAAAGTCAAAATATAAACCTTCACCTAAATCTCAACTATACAAAAATTAATTCAAAACTGATCATATACATAAATGTAAAACATAAAAATCATGAAATCTTTAGGAAAAAACACAGGAGAAATTTTTATAACTAAGAGCTAGGCAGTGTTCTTATACTTTAAAACAAAAGCATAATCCACAAGAGGAAAACTGATAAATTAGACTTCATCAAAATTAAAAACTTTGCTCTGTGAATGACACTGCTAAAAGGATGAAAAGACTAGCTATAGAGTGGAAGAAAATATGTGCAAAGTACTATTTCTCAAAATTCAAATTAAAAATCAAATGCATTTAGAAAATGGGAAACACACCTGAGTATGTGCCTGTTTCTTGCTGCGCCCCTCCCCTGACTCAGGCAATGGCAAGGCCCTACTGAGGTGGATGGCGCAAGGCGTCCATCCTCTGGAGGAGCGCAGTATGTTTCTGGGAATGGGCTGATTTGTTTTTGTATTCCTTTAATAAGTATACTTGTGACTTCTAATATGACCATTGAGTATGAAGGAAAAAACATGACTTTCCCAATTAATGCAACTACTTCTAAAGAATAGATCTGTTTGCTCTAAATGCAATGATTCAGCTGTGGAGTGTAAATTGTTAATGTCTAATGAAAAACTCCCTGTATTCCTGTCAAGGAAGTTTTTGAGAAATTAAATTAAAATCTAGAGAAGAAAAATTAATGTTAAGAAGACAGATTAGTGCTTAGTACTGGGCAACTTGTTCTTGTTCCTGTGCACAATGGTTTGTGTTCTTACTCTTGTTTGATTAAAATTAATAACAAGTCAACCACTTGCCATAACCATGGGACCGGTTCCAGTCAGTAAGTCAAGAAAGAATATTCAAGGTATAGGCCAATAGTTTGGGACATTTGTAACTATTATTAAAAGTTAACTAAGCAGAAACAGCTCAAAGCAAAACGTGAACTGAAAGTACAAATGTTTGCTTATGCATAAGCCAAGATGCATTCTTCTATTCTGATTGTAGCTAGGTAATATTTTGTTTCTTTGAATAATGATTCCTGTTTTGTAACCACAAAGTACTGTGAGCCTGCCAAAATGAAAAGTATATATGATCAACTTCACAAGTAAAGATTGGGATCAACACCTGCACTTTGGTGTCTGTGTTGTTTCTCCACCCCTCTTTCGCCGACTCCTCATCATCCGTTCGTCTCCTGAGACCCCCTGTTGGAGCTGGTCTCCGACAGTTTCTCATGTTACTCCTCTGGAGTTTTGTCCTTGGCCTTTTCTGTATCATACACACTACCCCTGCATAAATTCTACATCCATTCTAATCACTAATTTATAGATGTAATATAGTCGCAAGGGTGCAAAACTGGTTTCTTTAAGCTTCATATTGCCTTCAGCTGAATTTTGTTTGGCAAACTTATCAATTTTTTTTTATTTGATACCTTTGGGCAGGGCCTGTGCTCATCTCTTCCTTTTCTCTTAACCCCATATCGACCTCAACTAGAATCATCCATTTATGTTACCTGCCAGGATCTTATGGACATTCAGATTTGTGGCTCCTTATATTGAATGATCTCAAAGCTACATCTGTAATCCAAACTACACTTCCACACTCTGTATAATATATCAAACCTTTTTCCTTAACCCCATTGGATATATGGCAGGTGCCTCACATTCAATATAGGTAAAAGTAAGCTCAGGATTTCCATTCTCAGTGAATGGCACTCCCTGACACCCAAGTCAGAGTCTCATACTTTCTCTGCATTTACCCACTTTTACCATTTACATGCAACTGGTTAGCAAGTCCTATCAATTCTACCCTCTAAATCTCTCTCAAACATATACCTTCTTCTTGTTCCCCACTATCATAGATCTAACTCAAGGCCTTTTCATTTTCACCTGAGACAAGAAATAGCATCTACAGAGAATGTCATATTTCATATCCAGGTCCCTAATGCTCCCCAGGCTCACCTCTTTACAACTCAGTTTACATTCTAGGTTCAAGTATAGCAGTCCCAGGAACTTACCAGATTATCTATACCCATGTTTTTTCATGCTCTATCATTTGAAACACCCTTCCCATTTCCATCATTTCAGGAAAACCCATATTCTTATTCCTACTTCAACTCAGAGATTATTATCTCCAGAATAAATGCCTTTTCTGAGGCCTCTCCTGTCTTATCTAGGATAGATGCCCTCATACCTCTCATTCATCTCCTCTACTAATTTCCCTGTAAGCACTGAAGATATTCTTCACTATATCACCAATATATTTTAAATTAACTGATACACAAAGTCCCTTCATATTTTTTAAATGAATGACTCTCTGAATAAATTCTATCTCCTTAGATTGGTGCCTAAGAGTCTTTACAATCCAGTTCCAAACTCCATATCCATCCAATCTCTCTGTATACCCCCTACATGAGTCTAATGCTCCAAACAATGTAAATATTAAAGAATATTACATTATATCTTTTAACTTGGAAGAAAGTTTGTGAAACATAATAATTACATTCACAAGTTTAGATAAATTGCCACAATGACTGTTGAATAAGTAACCCAATTGACCTACTTTATTACTGAAAAACCCTGTACTGGTGGTTTCCTATTTCTCACACTCCTCCTACTCTCCTCAGTAAGGTATCCCTCATCTACCAAATTAAATATTATCTTCTTGAAACCTGGCCACCTCTAGCTAGTCAGAAACAGAAGTGATTGTTCCTCCCTGTGAGTTCTTCCACACCTTATATTCTATGGTAGCTATTCAGTTTTGTCTTGTTTTATAATTTTTGTAGGCACAGCTTTTATACCCTTCCTGGCTGCAATCTCCTTCAAAGCAAAGAACATGTCTTTTTTGACCTTCAAATGCCCTGGAGCATCTTGAACTTACCAGATATTCAATACATATTTTAAATGAATATTAAACAAAATCAGATTAGGGGAATATTTCAACTAATTACAAATACATTTGGCATTTGATTATCATCTCCAAAGCCAACAATTTCGTAAATTTGAAAAATAAAACTCATTCATGGTACTAATTAAGTATTAATTATCAGGGTGGTGTTTTCCATTTACAAATATTAACATAAGGAGAAGGGGTTTTCAAAGTCAGTAAGAGGAATAGACACTTTGGTTTCCATTTCTAAAACCAAAGCTATAGTAACCATCTCCATATGGCCTACTTGTATGGTAACATGATGGCGTCAGTTTCCAGCTGAAACTATACTGGAAACTCAGAGGTATCTTTTCAATTCTTGAGTAGGTCTCCTGAAACCTTCCTGAGATAAAGAGCCATAATTTAATTTGGCATTACATAACCCAGTCACGGAAATCACGAAGGAGCTCACGTTTTCATTCCCTTCATAGTAGACATTTAATTATATGATAATTACTTACAGCTTGCTGCTCAGCTTCTACTTTTATGAAATGTAAATTACACTTCACTCAAATGTGCAAGATGAGCATTTAAAATACTTCACTAAATAGGTTTAAAGAATTTTCTGACATTTTTCCCCAGGCCAAGAATTAGAAAGGCAATATACTTTCAAAGGACACTTTCATTTAGATACCAGGAAAGTTGAGTTCTTAATGAATATCTGAAAGAAAGAAAAAGGTTCCAAGAAAGAAAAACACATAGTGTGTTCTAAACAAGCTCAATGGTGGCCATAAAGCCATATTCTAATCTCTCAGAGTAAGTCAACTACTTTATCAACTGTGCCCACTGGTGGATTCATTAACTCAGTTTTACTGATAAGCCTATATAAAGTGATGGTAATGATAAAGATGATATCACTTGAATGATTGTATTTGGAAGTTAATGTTGAATGTATTATTTTATTCTTCTATAGCATTATTTTCCTGATATTAAAATTATGGATGCCCAACAGAAGTCAAGTGATTGGAGAAATCATTATTTCCACTGCTGTGTTATACCTTTAAGTAAAAACCTAATCTGGGGAATCCAAAACCAAAAATGACTTCTTAAACCTTATGACTTGCATCCCAGAGACTTTGCCATTGTTTACTGCCAGTTCAAAATGGCAGTAATGGATGACTCTCCATGGTATATGTCTCTGGAGGCGCATCCAGTTTCTTGATAGAAAAAGTTTAAAGAAAGTAGGAAATGAGAGTCAGAAGGGGAGGGAAGCAATTAAATTTTCAAATGAAAAATAAATATATAGAAATTTAAATAATTTATCTGCCATAATTTAAGAAATAACTACAAATTCATGGTAAGCTACCACTGATAATAAAACCTTCTACAAATACAAAGCGTTTTTCTTATTTTCAAAGAATTTTCTCAAAATCAGTGTGTTAGAGCTAAAGGGAACATTAAAATGCACTTAGTAAAATGCATTCTTCCAATGTCTTATAAATTTTGTTAAAGTATAACATATCAATACAATAAATATAAATCTTAATTGTACAAAGTTTATAATAAAAGTGAACACACCTGTGTTTCAACACCCAGATCAAAACTTGGAATATTATCAGCATCCCAAAAGCCTCTCTCATGTCCATCTTGGTCTTCTACCCATATTCTGATTTCCATCACCACAAATCAATCATTTTGTCTTGTTTAAAATTTATATAAATGGATTCTGGGGGGTTTTTTAGTTATAAATGGACACAATATCTTTGTTTACTTATTTTTATATGGTGCTGAGGATCGAACCCAGTGACTTACATGTACAAGGCAAGTGCTCTGTCACTGAGCCACAACCTCAGCCCCTGGATTCTGTTTTTGATCTGGCTCCTTTCTCAACCTTATATCTGAGATTAATCCACATTGTAAAATTTTGCTTATTGAATTGCTGTATGATATTCCATTGCATAAATATATCACAATTTACTTATGCATTCTAATGTTGATAGGCATTTAGGTTGCCTTCAGTTTGGTGCTATTACAGGTAATCCTGCATCAACAGTTTATACATGTCTTTTGATACCCTTGTGTGCATTTTGTTGAGTATAGACATTAGGTCACTGGGTAACTACATTTGACTAAAATAGATATTGCCAGTTCTCTAAAGTGGTTGTATCAATTTACACTCCAACCAACAGTGTATAAGGGTTCCACTAACTCCATATCCTTGATGATACTTTATCATGTTGATATTTTAATGTTGGCTGTCCTAATAGGTCTGTAATGTTAGTTCATTGTGGTCTTAATTTTTATTTCCCTGGTAACTAATAGTACTTGCTGACCATTTTGACATCTTATTTGTTGAAATACCTGTTCAAGACTAAATATTTTTAAATTGAGCTTTTTTGGTGGATCTGAAGGGGTTCTTTATGTATTTTTTATACCAGTCCTTTGCCAATTATGTATATCCCACTCTTATTTGCCTTTTCAATCTCTTAATAGCAAGTTTTTGGATGAATAAAAATTCTTTATTTAAAAAAAAAGTTCAAAAGGTCTCAAAATGCCTATGTAAGGAATGAGAAAAGAGATATCACTACAAATATATCTTTTAAAAAGAATAATATAAACAACTTTATGCCAACTCTTTTGCTATAATAATAGTCTATGCACTCTTGATTTTCATCTTATAAACTATCACCACCATATAAACTTAAAGAACGAAAAGTTAGAAAATGGCCTCTGGGTTGTTACTTCTCAAATATGGAAAGATATCATCTCATTTATTCAACATTTGATTGCATCTTCTAAATGGTAAATATGTGAGGGTATGGGATATAACAATGAATTTTAAAAATCAGTCCTTACCCTCATAGAGCTTGCAAACTGTGAGAAAAGCAAATATTAACAATTACCCTAATAATTCATTATGGCAAGTGCTACATAGAATAGCTTCAAGGAGTTATGCATGTGCATAATGGGGACCTAATTAGACTAGGAGAACATGGAACACTTATCTAAGTTATACATAAGCTGAGACTTAGAAGTTTGCTAGGTGAAGGGTGATTCAAAGCGCAGGGAGGATGGGAAATGGAAAATTCAGAAAGAATTAGTGCCCTCCCACCAGGTGTGCAGACACAGAAATGCATGCATGCAGCCTTCCTAGGGCACTGTGACCCAGGGATTCAACTAAAACCAAGGCTAAAGGAAGAAAAGAATTAAACTGTCTTAAAATGGAAATGACTCTGAGTGTAGAAAACAGAAATAAAGAGGTATTTAGAGCTTCAAGGCAATGTCCTCAAAACTGGTAGGGCTACTAGAATTTAACAGTTTCTACAAGTAGAGAGTATAGGTACCCTGTTCCTTGACAGTGCCCAGGGAATGACAGAACTGCAGATGAAAATGGCAATGTGGTATTTGATGAAGGCCATTCCAGGGCTCCCAGCATGGACAGAAACCCCTGTTTCTCAATCTGGTCCAGAATCAACAGGGGTGCTAGCCATTAAAAGCCTTGGTCAATGAATGTGCCATCAGTGGGGACCAGTATGTAGAGAGAAGATCTGAATAGTCCCTGTGATTTTCCAAAGATACCCATTACTTAACATAAGCCTGGAGACTTCAGTAACAACTGAGATGGAATATTCTATCAAATATAGGTGAGGTATATGAGCAATGAAAATATATCATCTCATTTATTCAACATTTGATTGCATCTTCTAAACGGAACATGGAACACTTAACTAAGTTACACATAAGCTGAGACATAAGTAGAGAATAAGAGAAGTATGTCTTTCACTGTATATATTGGGGTCAAATGCATGCTAATATAAGATTTAATATTGGGAAAAAGCAATGAAATCTGGAGATACTCTCAAAGCAGTTTAAGCTGAATTCCAGGTGTCTTTGAGGACTCTCTTGATGGTAACTATGGAAGAAGCAGTTAAACATGCAAGACCAGTGCAGACAAATACTCAATGAATGAAAGAATGAGTGGTCCTGGCCCTTTCAGGGGCCCATTCCAATCTCCAGAAATTCACTGTCATACCTTCATCTCTCCCTCAGAAGGGACATATAGAAAGTTGGGCTGCCTTAATCTTAATCTATTGCTTCCCAGCAGTGAAACAGGGCCTCCCAAGTGACAGCCAAGGTTGTAGGGGCAAAAATGTGCTTCATGCTTTACTGAGAAAGAAGCACCTCCTTGAGTTATGTGTCATTAGTGAATCCTAATGTCATTAGATACAAGAATCAGAATTTGCATAGAAATCATTGCAGGGAATTGTTTCTTCCCCATGCTGGTATTGATTTCCCAGCACCGTTAGCTGCTTAATGCTACTGCCTTTAATTGATTACTCTAGGGGAGTCCCTCAATAGCAGGCTTCTTCAATTGAGACGCTAGGACATTCATTGAATGTGATTCGACAACCCCAATTGACTCAGGAGACTTCTGCCTATCTATAGCACAATCACAGCAGCCCTACACAATTTAATAAATAATGTGGCCCTTCCAAATACAATACTCAGGCTATGGCCCAGTTAAAAATATGAACCTGTCCATTTTTGTTTGTCTATTAAAAAAATCAATAATCAAGTCATACATTTGTAACTACATGCAAAGTTGGGTGTCTGGGACTTATTTTAAAACTTATTATTATTTCAACCTCTGTATATGTGTAAAATCTCTGAAATGACTGAATTCACCCTTATTCCTGCCTCAGTAAGTAGTTTAATCTACCTACAATCTCCTTTGGCTAACTAGGATACTTCACTGTGCAGTATCTGAGACAGTATTTTCACTATCAAAGACTAGGGAAGTTGAGAAGTGTTGGGTAAAAGCATGCTGAGTGAGGACAGCTCAGGGAGCACTTCAGTAATTTACCCAATCCCCAACAGAAGCTTCTAGTTTTCCAATTCACTTTCTCCTAAATGTTGGCCTCAGGAAAAAGGGTCTGGTTCATTAATTCAATTCAATTGATCAAATATAATGTGCCTTGGTGAGGATGATATAAATGTGAACCCACAAATTCAGATGCACAAGAATTTTTTCTTTTATCTTGGTCTATTTTGAGCCCCATTCCTCCAAACAGTATAAAAACAATCTAAGTCAATTCAAGCTGTCCCTACTCTCTATGGGGTTGTGACTGAGATCATCAGAAAGTATTTGATCTTCAGCTGTGTGCTGCTATTCTCCCTGGAATTCATTTGTGGCCTTGATTTTCTCTGTACATGAGATATTCTCTGCAGGAATATTCCAATTTCACCCAGGCCTGTTACAGATGCACTCAGCTCACTGCTATTCCTTTTTAACCTTGAACTTAAATTCTGTCAGGTCCCAGAGACCCTTGTACATATCCAGAAAATACTTGGTTCTTATAAATACCTTGCCAGTTTCCAAGGGATTGTGATGGGGTTTCAAATCCAATCTCCTGAGAAACACATTCATCAACCCACTCTACTACTCTGCCACCAGGCTGAGATCAGGGGATCTCTAAAGGGCTTGCTGCTTCCCCTTGTATGGAGAGTGGCAAAGCATAGTCTCTCTACATACATTCCCACCTATTGAGGATTGTAGTTCTTCAACCTGGATCTCAGCCCACAATGGTAGGTTACAGTAGCTCTGTTAAGGGACTCATTAGGGGCTCATTCTTGTTCTCTCACTCCTCTCATATACCATGGAATCCTCATCTAATTTGAAGGAAAGAAAACTAGCTTTGGATGATCCTGTATGCTTTTCAATCTGTTGTGTTAGTCATGAAGTGTATTTCCTGGGTTCTTCAGGACTTGGGCATTTAAAGCTCAAAAGTTCTCATTCTGGAAATTCTAAACAGGCTTTTAAAACTCTAAGGCTAAAATTTTACTCTTTTGTTTTCAATTCTCCTATAATGAATTCTTAGGTGACAAATGTCTTTTCTGAATATAGAAAGGGCAAGGTATAAACACACAACTCATAGAAGATAATTTAATGAAACATTACCCCAACATGTTACTTTATATTTAAGGCCTCTGCAGAAACTACAGGATGCAAAAGAAAAGACACGCTCCATATGCTAAAGAGAATACAGTTTCATTATGGAGACAGTGATTTATATATCTGAAACACAAAAAAATGCATCATCACCACATATGATCCAGGGATAGCTTAAATGAAATTCTAAATGCTATAAAGAAGTCAAAGAAAAAAGTCATCAATAGGAACCATAGGGATCAGAGACAGTTCCATAGAAAAGATTAACCAGATTAACCTGAAGGGGCTGGGGTTGTGGCTCAGTGATAGAGTGCTTGCTTAGCATGTGTGAGGCCCTGGGTTCAATTCTCAGCACCACATATAAATAAAAATAAATGTCCATTGACAAATAAAAAAATCTTTAAAAATAAAATAAAAATAAAGAAAAAGAAAAAAATAAAATAGAAGGAAGGAGAGAGGAGGAAATAATAAATGAATAATTTTATCTTGAAACTTTTCTCCAGGCAAGTGTCATATCCCTTATATTAGGCTTTTTATAGTGTTTTCACTTTTCTCCTGCAGTTTTGACAAAAGAAAGCTTATTCATATCTTTCAAAACCTAATATGCCTAAGAGCTCATTCCACTTATGATTCAACACATGCTTATTAAATAACTATCATATGTTGAGCCCCCCAACTAGGCAGCATTAAGGCCATTTGCATAGACTAGGAACAACTTTGGATCTCCTAGCAAGTAGGACCCACATAATGGACAATGTCATATATAGCACTGGTTCTCACAGTTGAGCAAGCTTCAAAATCACCTTGTTAAAACAGTGCTGGGCTTCACCTCCAGGGTGTCTAATTCAGTTACTATTCAGGTTTTCTGATTTCAGGCAGTTCCTGAGGATTTTCATTTCTAACAAGTTCCAAGTGTGGTTGATATTGCTGGTCTGGCAGGAAACAGTGGCATCATGATTAAGAACCCATAGGATTCATAGGCACCCAGACCAGAGTTTGAATCTCAGCTCTGGCACTTATTAGCTGTGTAACTCTGAGCACCTTAGCTGCTTAAAGCCTCAGATATTTTTATCTTTATCAGTTGATACAAGATTCAGCAAATTTTTTGAGATCTACTGTATGTCTAGATATAGTTTAAATAAAATTGAACAATATAGACATGGATCCTGTGGGGTGATAAATATTAAACACAATCACCAGAAACACTGTATGTTTAGTGTTGTAATCAGTACTTTGAAGAAGGGGAGGGAAGGTAGGTGCCATGAGAAAATAAAATAGGGAAACCTAATCCAAACTAAATGGTCAGGGGAGACATTACTAAAGTAATGTCTGATACCTGAACTACAAGTAAGGCTGATACCTGAAGTGCAAGTAAGGAGGGGTGGACATTGCTCACTAGTAGTAACAGTGGTGTAGGTCTGCTAGTGCTTTGGAGCTGATGGATGGGCAAGGGATGATGGTGTGGTGCGCTTCTGTGTGGGATTGGTAGGGAGATGGGGTAAAGGGTAGCATGGGCTACAGAAGGAGTAGATGAGGTTGGTGGTATTGGGTGAGGATAGAGGATAAAATGTTATGTTGGGAACTGGAATGTCCCCCAAAGGCTCATGTGTTGTGTTAAAGGTTTGGACCCTAGTGCAGCAATGTTCAAATATGAGGCTTTGGGGAAATTATTATATCATGGGCACTCTAACCTCATCAATGAATTGATCTATTGATGTATTTCATAGCTGAATGGACTGTTGGGAGGTAATACAAACTGTAGGAGGTGGGATCTAGTTGAATGGAGTGGAAGACGAGCTGACAGAGATTGGCTGTTGGTTGAGGAAAAGTTGGAAAGAAAATCCAAGAAAATAGACAAGAGAGGGAAAGAATCCAAACAAAGAAAATAATAAAGACATAAAAAAATGCAAAACATCATTCATATATCATTGTTGTCCACACACTGATGCATAAAAAACAACCTGTTGCAAATATGGTAGAGAGATTAGTGAATCAAAAAATAAAATAAGTCTTTCTGGAAAGTCAAACTGTCTCTGTCAGTGTTCAACAGTTTCTCAGCTCTATGTCTATGTCTCTCGGGATTACCAATCCAGATTAGCCCTCGCAAACCCAGTCTCTATCCCACCGATCTGGGCTTCAGATACCTCAGGCTCAGCCACGCTGCAGTCCCAAGATCTCAATGCTGCTCCTACTTGCAGAGAGACTACCATGGATACACTCAGGCAAAATAGCAACCCCAAAATGCAGCAGCAAGACAGGCTTTACCTCTCCAATATTTTCATCTCTCTACCACAATTGTTCACTTTCATGCCCCACCTCCCTACCACTCCCTATTGCCCACACTCAGAAGCCCACCACACCCAGAAGCCTATCACACCATCATCCTTCTATAATCAGAGCAGTTCCATGTCTTTCTGCTGGGAGCCATCCATGAACTGTGCATAAACCAAATTGATGTGGAAACCATCAGACAGGAAAGCCTGGCATCAGGAACTCCTAGCAGCAACCTTGCTGGTTTGAGAATGTCTGGTTCATGTGGCTTCCTACCCAGCTCCATCACAAGTTCAGCACAGCATCAGAGATGGAGTGAACCCCTGGAGCCACACAACCTCTGAGATGGGTGTGGCTTGCCAAAATGCCAATCAACCTGTTTACAGCAAGACCCTGGCCACACCAAGACACACACACCAAACAAGCACTGAACCAAGACTCCTCCCACTGAAACTTTGATGTAAGAATCAGTAAATAAAGAATTAAATACATTAATTAAATAAAGAATTAAATTAATTAAATAAAGAATTGGGGCCATTTTTCAGTTGTTCAGTTCCAGCTCCTATCAGGATTGGAAGACCTATCAGATGCTTTACTTATCTAATTTCTGGCTCTGTCTCTATTTCTTAGTAATTATTTCAGACTTACTATTTCTCAGGCAGCTCACACTTCCTGAGCAGGAACCTAACTTGGTGGGGTGCTGGCAACCCCATAATATATTTCCTTTCCTGTGTCTGATTTCTTGACGTGTATTCCAGTATTGATATTGAATTTCCATACAAAAGTATTTCCTAGTCTGAACTCTGATATGAATCCCTAATATACACTGCCATAATTCCTTGATAATTGATCAACAGCTTATATGTACTCTGCCAAATGATATCTCCTTGGATGACCATTGGTCAACTGCCTCTCTCATGCTTGACCAATGATCTGGTTCTTGGTTCAGTTGTGATTATGGATACTTATATTTACCTGCTCTTATCCTTCTGTGGTATGATCTGACTCTGAACTTACTTGGATTCCAACCACCATGTACTCAAGCCTATAAAAACCAAATCATTAAATAAATGATTACATCTCTGTCTCGGCTTAACCTGACCCAGTAGGCCCTCCTGAATTCCAAAGACTTTTATTCCAATGCAGTCTGTTCTATCACCACTCAAATTCTTCACATCATTTGCTTTTTAAAAATTCAATATGGCTTACTTGATATTCTTGGGCTCTTGTAATTGTAAGCTTAGACCCATAAACAAGTCAGAGGTGCTCCTTTATAATACCTGGGCTCACTTGTCCAGTTTCTGAGAAATCAGCACTCACATTTGGATGGATTTTCCTGAAGCCATCTGATAGTTTAATAAGTGAATCTGTTAAACATGTTATACTATAGGCCTATATTGAGAGGTATCATTCTATTCTGAAGCTACAGATTTCAGAAAAAGGAAATCTCTCCTTCCTGAATTGAAAACTACATTAGCTATATAGCTCTGACATGCATCTTTAAAGGTCTGATTGATCAGGTCCATGCTCCTCATATTCATCAAACCATAAGTGGAGATGAGGGGGTAAAGCTACTAATGGGCTCAAAGCCTCTCAGGTTTCCTGAGTTTTGTTCCAGTAGTATGGAGGTGAGATCAGAGGTAAGAAAGGGAGGTGATGGAGTGTGTTGGTTGCAGACATGGCAGGTTTTTGGATGGAAGATTTTTGATTTATAAAGCTGCTACTTGTTACTGGGCCAAAATGCCCTGGGTGTACATACAGTGGAAAGGAGAATTTTCTCTCAGAAAGTGTCATCTCAAAGAATCTAGGAGGTCTCCTGATCAGGATTTGATGGTGGCTTTGGTGCCAGGGGCTAGGTGGCAAAGGTTAAGGCAAAGGACTCTTAGAAGCAGGAAATACAAGGCTCTAACAAAGAATGGAAAAGTATCTGCAGTTAGGCCAAAGATCTAAAGTTAGAGAAGACCAGGAGTTCACAATAGGCAATAGAAGTCGCAAGATGTCAGAGTACCAGAAGGAGACCAAATCCTACGGGGGCCGAAAAAAGAGCAGCCAGTTTCCAAGTCAAAGTTTATAACACTAGGCAAACACAAAACGTTATTCCAGGAGCTCTATGGAACAGGTTTGAAGCTGAATTAGTCACATAGACGATGTTCACAGCCAAAGTGTTCAGTTTTTCACTGGGCAGATGTGGGGAAAAGTGTGATAAATGGGATTTAGTTTTTAAGCTCTCACTTCCCTTTTAGCAATCTCTCATCCCAGGTATCACTTGTTACATCCAACTACACGGATCAGTCACAAATATCCCACCCATAAATTTGATTCAATGCCCTAAGGTCCAGAAGACCCTGTATCCTGGGTTTCCTGCAGTGCTCTCTGCCAGCCAGTCAGACCAAAGCACAAATGGGCTCAATGTTTCATAACACATTTTCCCGTTGCATTTTAGTGAAAGCTTTTAATAATCATGTCTTTTAGTAATATGAATAAAAAATAATTCTAATACAAATAATTTCTAGCTCTACAACATATCTGAAAGAATTTGGGGGCTGGCTTAAAACAATACAAATTTATTCTTTTATCATACTGGAGGCCAAATGTCTAAAATGGTTCTCACTGGGTTACTCACAACGTAAGTAGGGCTGGTTTCTTCTTGAGAATTTGAAGGAAAAATTTATTTACTTACCTTTTTCAGCTTTTGTGACTGCTTGGATTTCTTGGCTTTTGACCTTTCCCTCCATCTTCAAAGTCATCACTCTAATCTCTGCTTCTATTTTATCATCTATTTCTGACTTCTCTCTTGTCTCTTCCATTTGGACCCTAGTGATTATATTAAGCTCAACTCAATATTCCTTGACAATCCTCCCATATCAAGATTCTTAACTAAACCGCCTATTCAAATTTCCTTTAGCATTTAAGGTAACATATTCACAGGTTCCCAGGATTAGTATGTGGACATATTTGGGGGATCATTAATCACCCTCATACAAGGAACATTTCAAATTGTACCATGGTTCAGATATTTTCTGTGACTGCACATAGCTCATAGATTATAGATTTTTTAAAAAAAAATTGAAATAACTCAGTGTTATACCAGCCTAATGATCATCATCTTCCAAAAGCCGTGAGGGTCAAAGGAAGTGGTTTGGGGGAGGAGGGAAGAGAGAAGTGGGGAGAACGTTATAAAAGTTCCACAATGGAACATTTGGAATTAGCCTCTTAACTAACTCCACTGCCAATTAGGACCATGCTCTGTCTTGTGCTTTCATTTGAAGCCCCATTTCATAACAATTCATTTCAGCAATTTTGCTGCTTTTCCAATACAATTTGTTCCTGAGCTCAAATGGTGCTCTCAGCCTGTTGGAGGTTAAAGGCCTGTTTCCTTCAACTCTGGCCTTGATTGAGGAAATGGGAGGTGGGCATTTGGAAAACTTATCTGGGAAGGAGGGAAATTTAAACTAAACGCAATCCTATCATTCTTCAGAAATGTCTAAAGAAATTAGAACAATGGTGACTCAAAATGACATCCTATTTAGTGTAAAAGCTCTCATATGCTCCTGTGGGGAGCTTTTACACTAAATAGGATGTCCTGTCTCCAGAGAATCTTCACAAGCCTCAGAAACTGAAGACACGGACATAGTGGTAAGCAAGACAGTACCCAGGGCCATTGCTTTCTAAGTTTCATGTTTTAGGAAGAAATTCACATTTCTTCCTTAAAAGCTTATATACTTACTATAAGCTAAGCACTGTGCTAAAAGCACTACATGCATCTTACCATTTGACTTCATAACAACCACATAAAGCAATTAATCTTAGTCCATTTTGCAAGTTAGTAACTGGAAGCACAGAGAAGTGAAGTGATATGTCCAACATGAAACAGCTCCTATAAGGCAGAGGTAAAATTCAGGCATATCTGATTTCCAAGCCCACATATTTATCTATTATGCTACACATCTCTACATTGAATCCTGTGTGGGGTACTGTATATTAAAGATGTGAATATTTATGGTGCCAAATAGATTAACACACTTGCTCACTAAAAATATTGTCCTCGTGAATTTAATGTCCATATTAGGGTTAGCAATATCAAGGCAATTTTCACCAGATTTTCATAAATTATAGTGTGTAAGAAATGAAACCCAAGCATGTATATTGAGAAACTAGTTATGTGATCATATACTGATCCAGACCAAAGATTACTTGATAAAGCATGTGCCATGTTAAAGTAAATCCCCTTCTGGGGTAGAACAACATGGTCAGGGTATTAATTCCAGGAAACATCAACATGGAACAATCCTCAGTTTTCTTTTTATATGCACCTTTAAAAGCCTTATCTAGCCACTCCCTACATACTTATGAGTAAAAGAAGCCCCAGGTTTCATGTGCACCAATAAAAAGCTTCCATGTGTCCCTTGTTTCCAACCACTCAAACAGGTTCAAAAGTAGGAAGGACACCGCCAAATCCTTGGATCTGCCATTTAAAGGAAGAGGAGGAAGAAGAAACAGGAGGAGGAGAACAGGAGAGGAGATGGAAAGGGAGAGAGAAGAGGAGGTATATAAATACCTTACTCAGAAAATTTGGAGAAGATTCTAATTTGAAAGATTGATCATAAGAGTCATAAGAGCCAGTCAATGGCGGGGGGGCCAGGGATACAGCTCAGTTGGTAGAGTGCTTGCCTTCCATGCATAAGGCCCTGGGTTCAATCCCCAGTACTGCTAAAAAGAAAAAAAAAAAAAGAGCCAGTCAATGTCGCACAGGACCTCAGTTTGATAGAGACAGGAAACTTTCAAGATCTGTTCATTGGGTACTGCCCATGTGTCTCAGGCCAGCACTGTACACCACCATTACTTGTTGTCTCAACTCCTGCAGGTTTGGGCGATTTATTCAAAGAACAATTATTAAGGGCCAAGTATATGCCCAACACTATACTAGACCCTGTGGAGTATATGAAGATATACAACACATAATCCTGCTCAAGACAATGCTTCTGTCTTGATATTCAAAGTTCCCAGTACAAATACAGGAACTATATAGAAACAACAGATGAAAAATTGCTTCAGTGATGCAGTTCTCTTAAATGTGGGTCATTTTACTTTTTCACTATTTCCTTGTTTCCTTCCCTACAACTCCCTAATCTCATTCCTTGGACTTCAGACTGCCTTTCCTCTCCCTTCCTTAAGGGACAGCCCATTTTTTGTGCTTCAGTGTCTTCCTGCCATTCCACAAAGATTGACCCTAACTCCTGATGTCTGTTACCTTTACCTATTCACAGGCATCATTCTCCACAATATTAACACTCATACCACCAACAAAGAAAATAACACAACCTGTAGTTTGAGCAGTACAACAGTGCAAATCAAAGATGGGCAAACACTTGGTGGCAGCATACTCAAATTCAAATAGGAGGATTTTTTTTTTCTAAATGAGAAGAAACAGCCTAAATTCACAAAACTAAAGTTAGAAAATGCCAGATTTGCAAAGCTAAAGTTAGAAAATGATAACCATGTCACATCTGTAATCAGTTGATCTCAGGAAGATTCAATCGAGAATGTGTTGCAGTCCTGATATTTCCAAAAAGAAAATTATGGGACTATGGAGTGTATCCTCAGGCTATAACCACAAGAAAGAGTTCTGGGTTCTAATATTTTAGCACTAAAGGTAGAAAACCCATTGTGTCTCCATAGTCCTTTGGAGAAAAATAAGTTATTTGAGTAAAAATAATCCGGACTATTGGAAACAATAAGCCAAATGAGAATGCATATATATGTATTTCTGTTTAGGTATAATGAGCTATTAGTAGGATATTTATAAGAATAAATATCTTTGAGGACTGCACTCACAGAGAGTCAAACCCTTTTCTGGGGTCACTATCAAAGGTGAAATGATCTCCCATTGATGCTGAAGGTAGAGACTGGTTTAGATGATCTCCCAAGGCCATTGAATTCTACAAAACAGAATATATTCTACTTCTTCACAGACAAAACATGATAATTATTAGTAGCCAGCCCAGAATAACAAACTGCCCCTGATACTTTCTGAAATGTGGGGCTCAAAATCATTTTGAAATTATGCCACTAAATCAATGATGTCCAACTGACTGAGGAATGCCAGAGAAATAATCAACTCCCCCCCGTCTCATTATAGCTTTTATATTTCTCAAGAGAGTAAATCTATAGTTTCCATCCATCATCAGACATCCAAGCCAAGAAATTCAATGGTAAAAATTATGTAATATTTTATTTCAGCTGGCAAAGATACAATCAAAGTCTATCAAAAAACATATTGAGCCCCTACTATGTATGCATCCTTGTACCAGCTGCTACCAGGTAGACAAAAAAGTATTGGCTTAGTCTCAAAGTTTACAACATACTTGGGAAATAAAATTAACATATAAAACAAATAAAAGATAAAATGTGGCCAGGCACAATTGCACATGCCTGTAATCCCAGCAACTTGGGAGGTCAAGGCAGGAGGATCCCAAGTTCAAGGCCAGCCTGGGTAACTTAGTGATATCCTATTTCAAAATAAAAAGGACTGAAGGTATAGCTCAATGATAAAGTGGCCCTGGGTTCAACAGCAAGTACCACAAAAAATGTATTTTGGGTTAAATTAATCAGATGTTAGGTGCTATGATGTTAAGAAAAGAGGAACGCGAAGATGGCTAAGGTTGTTCTAGAAAACAGTGAAGGGTCTGAAATTTTATTCAACTTGCAAACTATCAAGTTAGACTAGCACAGTTTCATGGTTACTGGTAGAAAATGAAACTTCTGGATTAAAGAAAATTTAATATTCATGGCAATAGCAATAAACAGACTATCAGCATTTTTGCATTGGTTCTGGAGGCCCAATTCCCATGGAGCAATGTGAAGTGGGTCAAATGACACCTGAACATGAAGTGAATTGCATTACAGCCAGGGAACCTTGAGCTTAAAGAACTCAAGCTTATAGAATCTTCTACAATGGGCCACAAGCATGCCAGCCCTTTGTTCCATAGGAAGATACCCTCTCTATATCACAAGGCTTTTCCATATACAAATGTCCTAGAAAATATAAGTTGGTACCTTGCTGGTAAGACATTCAGAAATATGATTCAGCAGTCAGACAATGTTTTGTGTAGCCAGTTTTGGTAGGGAGTACAGGTCATAGCACAAATGACCTGTGAAAATCTGTCTTTATTAGAAAGCATGTATCTTAAAACAGATTATTTCCTAAGATGACTAATAAAATACAGCCATGAGTTACTTAATGACAGAAATACATTCTGAGAAATGTATAGTTAAGTGATTTCATCATTGTGAGAACACCAGAGTGTATTTACAAAAATCTAGGTGGCATGTAGGTCAAATACAAAACTAGCTTTTTAATGCTTTCTTTTACCCCTCTTAGTATGCTATTTTTTACAAAATTGTTAGTACATATTAAATGTACAAAACAATGGAATTCATTGTGACAATTTCATGCATGCAAGATTATGTATCAATCTTACCTTAATGCAATGAAGAGATGCATGAGACTGCTGCAGGCATAACATGGCATATTGTTTATAGTAAACTTTTCTGTAAGTAGGAGCATACTCTAAAATAATAATAAAAATTATAGCAAATACATAAACAAGTAACAGCCTTTTGTTATCATTATCAATTATCATGTACTGTACATATTTTTTTGGTACTAGGGATTGAACCAGGGGCAGTTAACTACTGAGCCACATCCCCAGCCCTTTTTATTTCTTATTTTGAGACAGGATCTTGCTAAGTTTCTTGAGGCCTAAGTTACTGAGGCTGGCTTTGAACTTGCAATGTTCCTGCCTAAGGCTCCTGAGTCACTGGGATTAAAAGCATGTCCACTGTGCTGAGCTGTGTATACACTTTTATATGACTGGCAGTGCAGTTGGGTTTCTTTACATCAGCATCACCACAAATACAAGAGGAATCTATTGTAGTATGACATTATGATGGCTCCATTATAATCTTATGGGACCATCATCATACAAATGATCCATCATTGCCCAAAATGTTGTCATGTGATGTTATTTTACTAAGAGGTTCAGAACTTCAAAGGCCTTAGTCCAAACTACTCATTACAGAAATAGAAACCAAGTCCCAGAAAAGTCAAGTAGTCGTAGTATTATTGTGATATACAACTGGCAATTTTCTTAGGTCTGAATATCCAGGTAAATTCAGCACCCAAAGAACAATATCCTACTTTTCATAGTAGAGTGCTGACCAGGAACCTCATTAGAAACCAAATTACTACCTGCACCAGGTTAACACTAATGTACTGACATCTATAGCATAGAACCCATTAAATGAACTGTCAATCTGATACAATGAAGTCATTTTCCGCTGAATCAAATCAGGCTCACTCATAGGAATTATCATTATGATACTTAATGTCGAGCATTTTCAAGGGGTCTCTGACTAGATTGTTTCAGACAAAGAAAGCAAATTGTACAGCCATGAAATGGAGCTGTCTAAATAAGCCATACTGAAAGCATCCTAACACAGATCTGAGAGTTTAAAGGCAATAATTGACCAGAATTTAATAGTTGGTGAAGCCATCTAAGGACTCACAGTTCTTTTGTTTACTAATATGCTTGTACTTCACTACTTTCCCAAGAATTTATAATTGTCATAAATCACACTACTTGCTTCATCTAATAATACCTGTCCTTCTTGGTTTGCATAGCCACAGTACTGTGGGAATGGGTAAAGGAGAAATGTGACTACTATCCATAGTAGTTAAATACACAGAGATAGACCATCTTGTATCTTGTGGAGAAATTCAAATAAGAATAATCATCTCACAGCAAGAAGGTTAATTGAGTTTAAATATATTTTCTAATTGAGTTTCATTAAATCTGGCCCAGAAAGTCAGGAGCAAATGTTGAACAAATGGAAAATCTACTTGTGAGTTTCTGATTTTGTATGCAAATCCATATGGGCCACAGGATGAGAAAATACAACTATTTTAAAAACTGGGAATGTATTGACATATAAAATCAATAAGAGGGGCTGGGGTTGTAGCTCCGTGGCAGAGCACTTGCCTAGCATGGATGAGGCACTGAGTTTGGTCTCAGCACCACATAAAAATAAATAAATAAAATTAAGGTATTGTGTCTACCTATAACTAAAAGAATTTTTAAAAAAATAAAAAAATAAAAAATAAAGTGTGTTCCTCAACCCTCACCTTCTAGATTTCCAGTGCCCTCAACTTGATTAAAAAGCTATTGCCACCCATTATAAGCTTAAGACAAATTAGCTTGTTCTGGCTTAATAAACTATCTTAAAAGAAGACTATTTTGCAATCAAGGGAGGCAATAATGCCATTGCATGAAAAAAGCATACCTGAAGTATCTGTTTGGTTATGAATAACAGAGGTAACAAGGAAATTTGCAAATTATACTGTTCTCAGAAAGGAGCAACCAACCTTATTAGAGGATTTGGAATCTTAGCCTTTGAGCAACCTCATCAGAAGTCTTAGTGGGAAACCATTAGTAGCATCTTCAAACCTTGGGAGGGTTATTTTTGCTTGTTTTTTCACCAGGTTTGACATGTACGACATGACATTCTTAAAATAATATTTTTTTAGTTGTAGATGGATACAATATCTTTATTTTTTTAATGTGTTGCTGAAGTTTGAATTCAGTGCCTCACATGTGCTAGGCAATTTCTCTACCTCTGAGTTACAACCCCAACCCCCACAATATGATGTTTTGATACACATACACCGTGAAATGATTATCAAAAATCAAGCTAACCAAGCATAGCACACACTTGTAATCCTAGGTACTTGGGAGGCTGTGGCAGTAGGATTGCAGGTTTGACACCAGCCTCAGCAACTTTTCAAGACCCTATCTCAAAATTTAAAAAATAAATAAATAAAAAGAGCTAGCGATCTAGCACAGTGGCAAAGTGTCTCTGGGTTCTATCCCCAATACAAAATAAAGAAGAAAGAAATCTAGCTAATTAACACATGCATCACTTCACATAGTTGCATTTGTGTGGGAGGAGGTAAGAACACTTGAGATATACTCTTCTAGCAAATTTCAAGTACACATTATAAACTCTAGTGGCCATGTCATGCATTAGGTCTTCAGACTTATTTTATAACTGTGATAAACGTTTTATATTCTTTGACCAATATACGCCCTTTCCCTCAGCCCTGCCCTTTGTAATTACTATTCTAAACTCTATGAGTTTGAGTGTTTTGATTCCACACGAGCTCATATAGTGGTAGTTTGTGTCTGGCTTACTTAGACTAATGTAGAAGGGTTATTATTTGTAGTGAAGTACTTAGTCTAGGTGGCTCCTAGAACAAAACTGGCACAATTAGCATGATTGAATATTGAAAAATAATATAAAAATGACCTTCAAAAGGGATAAAAATTGGAAATGAAGAAGACAAAGCATCACTGTTTGCAGATGATGTGATCCTATATTAGAAGATCCAAAAAGCTCTACCAGAAGACTTCTGGAGCTAATAAATTCAGCAAAGTAACTGCATACAAAATCAACATACAAAACTCAATAGCTTTCATATACACCTATAATGAATCTGCTGGGAAAGAACCAGAAAAACATTCTCATTCACAATAGCCTCAAAGAAAATAAAAACTAGGAATAAGTGTAATCAAGGATGTGAAAGACCTCTACAAGGAAAATTATAAAACTGAAGAAAGAAATTGAAGAAGATCCTAGATGATGGAAAGATCTTCCAGATTCATGGATAGACAGAATTAATATTGTTAAAATGGCCATAGTGCCAAAAGCAAACATAGATTCAACACAACACCCATCAAAATGCCAATGACACTCTTTATGAAACCAGAAAAAAAGTAGTCCAAGAATTCATTTGGAAGAATAAAAGATCTAGATCAACAAAGGAATTCTAAGTATATTTAAAAAAAAAAAAAAAAAGCAATCCTGGAGGCATCACAATACCTGACTTAAAATTATACTACAGAGCCATAGTAACAAAACTGCATGGTATTGGCATAAAAACAGACATATAAAACAATGGAACAGAATATAAGTAAAAGATAAACCCACACAAATATGGTCATCTGATCCTTAACAAAGGCACAAAAAACAATTGGTGGCGAATAAAAGCCTCTTTAAGAAGTCCTGCTGGCAGCAAAAGAAACGATTAAGAACACGATGAGACAGCCTACAGAATGGGAGAATATCTTTGCCAGCTATTCCACTGAGAGGGAATTAATATTGAAAATATATAAATAACTGAAAAAGCTTAACATTGAGAAAAAAACAAATGACCCAATCAATAAATGGGAAAAATAACTGAATAGACACTTCTCAAAAGAAGAAATACAAAAGACCAACAACTATGAAAAAATATTCAACATCTCTGGTAATCTGGGAAATGATAATCAAAAGTACACTGAGATTCTGTCTCAATCCAGTGAGATGGCAATCATCAAGAATACAAATAATAATGAATTCTAGTGAGGATATAGGGGGTGGAAATACACTCATGCCACTTTTACTTCACTGATCTTCCATCTTTCCCTCTGAAATCCAACCCTCTGCTTTCCCCCTTACTTTTCTCTACCTTCTGCATATGAGAGAAAACAATTGACCCTTGATTTTCTGACTGTGGCTTATTTCACTTAAGGGAAAGTAAAGGGAGTTTCGGGGTGGAGCAGGGACAGGATAAGCAAGGAAATGTGGAATGAATTTGACAAAATTACACTATGCTCATGTATAAATATATCACAATGGATTCCACACTTAAGTATATATACAAGGCATCAATTAAAGAAACAGAGGTATGACCAGTAGAGTACAGGAAGGGGAATGGAGGAAGGGGGAGGGAAAAGAAGCAGCAGTGGAAATTGAAATGGAGTAAATTAAACTCCATGCATGTATGATTATGTCAAAATGAACCCAATGTGTAACTATACTGCATTAATAAAAGCATAAAAAGAGATAAGGTATTGGGAAAACTGGTTATCCATATGTAGAAGAATGATATTAGATACCTATCTCTCACCCTGTACAAAAGTAAACTTGAAATGGATTAGACCTAGGAGATTAATAAGAAACTTTCAAACTCCTAGAAGATAGTATAGGGTCAAAACTTCAACATATAGGCACAGGCAAGAACTTCCTCAATAGAACTCCTAAACTCAAGAAATAATACCAAGAATTAATAAATGGGATGGCATCAAATTAAACAGTTTCTACACAGCAAAGGAAACAATTAAGAATGTAAAGAGTACCTACAAATAGAATGGGAGAGAATCTTTGCTCTTCTGACAGGATTAATATCCAGAATATGAAAAAGAACTTGAACACCAAAAATTCAAATAACCCCAGTCAATAAATGGGCAACTGAACTAAACAGACATTTCTCAAAAGAAGAAATACAGTCAGGTACCGTGGTGCACACCTGTAATCCCAGCAGCTCGGGATGCTGAGGCCGAGGATTGTGGGTTCAAAGCCAGTCTCAGCAAAAGCAAGGCACTAGCCAGCTCAATGAGACCCTGTTTCTAACTAAAATGCAAAATAGGGCTGGGGATGTGGCTCAGTGGTCGAGTGTCCCTGAGTTCAATCCCTGGTACCCCCTCCCATAAAAAAAGAAGAAGAAATACAAATGGGCAACAGATAAATGAAAAAAATATTCAACATCCTTCACATTTAGGGTAATGCAAATCAAAACTATACTGAGATTTCATTTCACTCATTAGAATAGCACTCATAAAGAATATAAAAAATAGGACTGGTGATATAGCTCAGTGACAAAGTGATTACCTAATAGGTGTGGGGCCCCAGGTTTGATCCCCAGAACTTAAAAAAAGAATACAAACAATAATAAGTACTGGAGAGGATGTAGGGGTAAAGGAACATTTTTACCACTTTTATACTATTGGTGGGACTTTAAATTGGTACAACTACTATGGAAATGTTATTTTAACATCATCTTTTTAAATATTTTTTTTTAGTTGTTGATGGAAACAATATCTATTTTATTTATTTATTTTTATGTGGTGCTGAGAATTGAACCAAGTGCCTCACACATGCAAGGCAAGCACTCTACCACTGAGTCACAACCTCAGGCCTATTATGTCCATTTTTAAAAAATCTTAAAAAAAAGAAGATGACTACAGGGGCTGGGGTTGTGGCTCAGTGGCAGTGCATTTGCCTATCATGTGTGAGGAACTGTGTTTGATCCTCCAGCACCACATACAAATAAATAAAAAATAATAAAGGTACATCAACAACTAAAAAAATAAAAAAGACTTCAAAACAACCACATATGACCCAGCTATACGACTTTTTGGTGTATATCCTAAATAATTAAAGTCAGTATACCATAGCAATACATGCATATCCATGTTTATAACCACACAATTCACAAGGAAGCAATGAAGTCAATCTGTCTTGCTACCTTGTCTACCCATTTAAAATACAGTAAGCCACTCCATATTGGCTGAGAAGATATCAAAAAGTGAAGAGGAGATAATGGGACATATGCATGGCTTCTCCTACCTTTGCGTTTTCTCACAGTATAGACCTCAAAGAGAAGAGCTTTGCCCCTTATACTCATCATTTCACCAAGTCTGGATATGCTAAAGGTGAAGATTAGGGAATTCAGAAAAATCCTCTCTATAATGTTTGGCTTTCAAGCTCTTTTCCTGGCATAGATTTCTATTTTGAATGTCAAGAGCATAAAGTTAGTGTTTCCTTTCATATTTTATTCTTAATCTTATTTCTTTAGCAGTAAATGGATGTCTTAAGCTAAGAAAAAAATGTGTACCTGAAAATGAAAATGAAAATGTACATTTGTTTTCAAACTATTTTCTCTACTACATATTATCATTTATTCAGCACTATTCATGCTATATGCATTTTATATATTATATAACAATGTATAAGTCAAGATTCAGAAATACTTGAGAGAAACTTATTGGAAATGTTCAAACAAAAACATGGACTCATAAATGGTAATCTGCTTCAGGCACAGGTGGACTTAAGAGCACACATCTCAACTCTTTTGGGTGCTAGGTTGATTCTGTTGACAGATATTCTCTGTGCACTAGGAAAGGTGATTATCCATAGCTTCAGGTTTATATTGCTCCCAATTTAGAAACTCAAATAGAAAAAAAAGTGGATATTCTCCCCAGCACCAAAGAGTCAATTCATAGAAAGTATTTGATTGGCCCTGTTTAGATCTGGGGCCTACATGTAGACTGACTACTGTTGCCAGGGGATAGAAACCATATAAGGCCCATCCTATATTATATAATTACCACTATTATAGCCAGGGTTGGGGCATTATGATTAATAATTCCAGCAAGATCATATGGAATGTGGAAAGGTGCCCTTCAAAAGACACAGAGGGTTGGACAAAACATCAAATGTCAACTTCACAAACATCATCCCAATCCTCAAAATTCAACTTTTTCTCATTTAACTCAAATAAGCTAAAATAATTTTTCCGAAGTCACACAGCTGTGTAATAGAGCATATGTTCATTTAAAGTCAGTTTTTTTTAGTTGTTGATGGACCTTTATTTTATTTATTTTTATGTGGTGCTGAGGATCAAACCCAGTGCCTCATACATGCTAGACAAGTGCTCTACCACTGAGCCATGATACCAGCCCTCAAAGCCAGTTTTGATGAATAGAAAATTCAGCTCTTTCAACTACATTCCCTACTTTTTGGGGGGCAGGTACTAAAGATTGGACCCAGGGTTGCTCTACCACTGAGCTAAATTCCCAGCCCTCTTTTTATTTTTCATTTTGAGACAGGGTCTTGCTAAATTGCTGAGGCTGGCATCAAACTTGCAATCTTCCGCTTTAGCCTCCTGAGTTGCTGGGATTGCAATAGTGTGCCACCACATCCTACTCTTCTAATATTTTAATACCATTTATCCTTGAATGATACCCAACACCCTCTGCTTCCATCCTTTAACCCCACATAAAATGTGCTCTGAGAAAAGTAGCTGCCATTCATTCACACTCAGCTGTCCAACTGTGAGGAATTCAGTATTCCTCTCAGGGAAAATTATAATTTATCATAAACCAACTTTAGGAAGCAGAATGGCTCAATAATTAAAGGAATGAATTTATCAGTGAGACAGGCATGAATTCTTTGCCTCCAACACTTGCTGAGTGTGTGATCTTGGCAAAGTTATCACTTTGAGCTTCAGGCTATTCATCTATAAAATGGAGATAACACATATGAAAACAGATGTTGCCAGGATTAACTTAGTTCTGTTAAAATGCCCAGCCCAGCTGGACATGGCGGTGTACAACTACAATCCCAGCAATTCAGAAGGCTAAGGCAGGAGGATTGCAAGTTGAAGGCCAACCTTAGCAATTTAGTGAGACCCTGTCACAAAATTTAAAAATAATAATAATAATAATAATAAAAAGGACTGAGGTTGTGGACCAATAGTTCAGCACCCCTGAAGTCAATCACCAGTAAAAAAAAAAAAAAATGCCCAATCCAGAATGTACCACACACTTGACATTATTCATTTCCACCTATTCCAAAGGAATAATTCAAATTTTGTTTTTAACTCATAGGTTGGAGAAGGCCAGGAATCCTTTGTTCCTCTGAAATCATACCATAGAAATTCCTTGTATATAGCCTTAGTGTCTTATTTTTCGCATATCCTAGCTGTTTTATAATTTTAACAGTTCATCAGAGAGGTAAGGAAGGCCTTGTTAAGTCTAATTTCACTGATTAGAAAACACAGGTTCCAAGAAAGCTGTCTAACCTTACTAGTACTCAGGTAATATTTAACACAGCTGGGTTTTGTCTTGTAATTCAGAACTGTCTTCTGGTGGGCATGACCAAATTTCTTGGAAGTCACAGGAGAGAGAGGGGGAGGGGGAGGGGGAGGGGGAGGGGGAGGGGGAGGGGGAGGGGGAGGGGGAGGGGGAGGGGGAGGGGGAGGGGGAGGGGAGGGGGAGGGGAGGGGGAGGGGGAGGGGGAGGGAGGAGGAGGGAGGGGGAGGGAGGGGGAGGGGAGGGAGGGGGAGGGGAGGGAGGGGGAGGGGAGGGAGGGGGAGGGGAGGGAGGGGGAGGGAGGGGGAGAGAGAGAGATTCTTCTCTATTTCTCTATGTGAATATTTTTTTCTCCTCCTCCTCCTTTACCCACCACTAGATCACCAATGGCTCATCCAGGTTAGAGTTGGGAAAGGAAGAACATAACAAGATAAGTCTTACTTGACTAGCATATTAAGGTTCTCCAGTAAAATGGAATAGGAGATATTATATAACATTATATGTCATATAATAGACATATTATAAGAAATTGGTTGACCCAATTATGGAGGATGGCAAATCCCAAGATCTGCAGGAGACCCCAGAGCTGATGATGTTTCCAGTTCAAAGGCCAGTAAGAGCCAACATTTCAGTTCACATTCAAAGGCGGGGGAAAACAACTGATATCCCAACTTGAAAGCAGTCAGAAAAAAGGAATCCCCTGTTGCTCAGGGGAGGGTCCATGTTTTTATTTTATTCAGGCCTTCAACCTATTGTATGTGGGCCACCAACAGTATGAAGAGCAATCCATCTTACTTTATCTACTGACACAAATGTTAATCTCATCCAATATATCCTTACAGATTCATTTACAATGATATTTGAATAAATGTATGGACTTTCATGTGTGCTTCAAATTTGGTCACAGAAAATACACAAAATACACACTTTTTGCCCTTATCAGTGAGAATATAGTTTACTCTGAATGCAGCTCTTTCTCTCTGCTCATCTACTGGAGAATAATTCAGCTACAGTTTCTCTTACTAGAACAAATGCCTTTCCCACAAACTTCAGATTCACATATAAAGCTCCCTGTATGGTTTTATTGTAGCACCCTTTCTTACTCGTCTTAAGGATTTTTACCATGGTAGTGGTAAAAATTACTACACAGTACAAAAAGTCTTCCCTATAGGAACTAGCACTTTCAGGCTCTTTGCATCTTGATATATTAACATCCTCCAGGTGAGTATTTAGATAAAAGTCACTGAAGCAGTTTCCTGCCACCCTCCATGGTAAAAATGGCAAATTTTATGTGCTTCTCATCACTTTCTTTTTTTCTGCAGTACTGAGGATTGAGCCCAGGGGTGCTCTACCACTGAGCTACATTCTTAATTCTTTTTTAAAATTTTTATTTTTAGTGGGGCAGGGTAGTGCATGCCTGTAATCCCAGTGAACATGGAGGCTGAGGCAGGAGAATCATGAGTTTGAGACCAGCCTCTAGAAAGGAGGCCATAAGCAAGATAGTGAGAACCTGTCCAAAATTAAAAAGTAAAATAAAAACAGCTGGGGATGTAGCTCAGTGGTAAAGCATCTCCAGGGTGCTTACAATCCCCAGTACTGCAAAATAAATACTTTGAAACAGGGTCTTACTAAGTTGCCCAGGCTGACCTTAAACTTGTGATCCTCCTGTTCTCAGCATCTGAGTCACTGGGATTATAGGTGTGTGTCACCGTGCACAGTTAAAAGTAATGTTTAAAAAAAAGTGAACTGAGAACACAGAAAGAGCTGTGCCATCCTGACAAATTCTGACTGGAACCATTTCTCAGAGGTTCCGTGAAAAAGCTTCCTTTACATGTAAAATTCATTCAAACCAATGGACAGCTCCCTCCACATTTTGTTAACTGTTAGTTTTCTGTTGCTGTGGGGAAAATGCCCAAAATAAACAACTTACAAGGAGGAGAAGTCTGGTTTACCTCACAGTTTCAGAGGTTTGGGTCCGTGGTTGGCTGGCCTCATTGTTTCTGGGCCTGCTGTGAGGCAGAACATCCCCGGGGAGGGTGCATGATAGAGCAAAAACACTCACCTCTTAGAGAAGAAGAGGCTGGTTCCCACAATCCCCTTCAAAAACACGCCCCCAAGGACTTCATTCCAGTTGCCCCCGCCTCCCCCTTAAAGTTTCCACGACCTCCCAAGGGTGCCAAATGTTGACAACCAACCCTTAACACATGAGCCTTTGGGGATATTTCAGATCCAAACTTTATGGTAACATACTTCCCCAAATCAGGGTTATTCAAATCTCGACCCTGTTGCCTCTCACCATATATATGTATGCCACCTCAGGACTCCACCAGCAATAACACCATCACCAGAAGGAGCCCTTTAACTTTGGACCAGAACCATGAATCAAAATAAACCTCTTTTGTTTATAATTCCCTTCACAAACCTTTGTTTGTAGTGCTTCTCTGTGGAGCACAGTGCCCTCGGATTTTGAGTCTCTGATTCACAGATTATCTCTTCCACCAGAAGGTTCACCTGAGGGCTAGACCTATGCCTGATTTATCACTGTATCCCCAGCACCCAGCAGTCTGGCATGCACGGCAAGCCATTCAGCCAATGTTTGTTAAATGAAGTGATCATTATAGGAGAAAGCTGTGTGTTTTATTGATTCAGTGACAGAGGATTGTTCCCTGTCCTCCAGGAACTCATTATCCATGTGGGAATATTTTGCAACCCCCATTATAATATCCTGAAGTTTGGAGCCTGTGTTTTAGTCATTTCTGTATCCCTATAATTAAGAAAACTTCATGGTATACCCAATGCTTCTCAAACTGGACTATATATATCAAACTACTATTCCTAATAGTAGAGGAGAGTAGATACATATCACTGAAGTGGGAATTTTTGTCTAAAATGATGCTATGGTTTGAATATGGTTTTTCCTCTCCAAAACTCATGTTGAAATGTAATCCCCATTATGATATTTTAAGAGATAAGATGAGGTGGAAACTTTAAGAGGCAATTAGGGTTCTGGCTGGATGAATGGATTAATCCATTCATGCTATTAATGGGTTGAGAGTGGGGTCTGATATAAATGACAGTTTGGCTAGGTCTCCCACACATGCTCTGCCTCTCACCATATAATATTATGCCACCTCAGGACTCCACCAGCAATAAGACCATCACCAGATGGAGCCCCTTAACTTTGGACCAAAACCATGAATCAAAATAAACCTCTTGTTTATAATTTACTCAGTCTATAGTATTTGTTATTAACAACAGAAAATGGACTAAGACAAACAATTTTAGCAGAATCATTTTGCCTCAAGATGCAAAGCTTCAATTGATAAAGCCAGACTGAATACTAGAAGCAGGGGCACTATAATCTTCCTTGTGGGAGGAGGCTAGTGGGAGTGGTTTAGGAAGGGCTGGAGTACCTGGAAAGGTTTGCCTTGCAATAGACTTGGAGAACATCAGTGGTTTAGCAAACTGGCAGCATCCAAAAGTGTCTGCTCTATCAGTGGGTCGGAGTGTATCACAAGATCATACTTGGACTAAGGGTTAGAATTGGAAAATGAGGGCTGGGGTTGTGGCTCAGTGGTAGAGCACTCGCCTAGCATGTGTGAGGCACTGGGTTCAATCCTCAGCACCACATATAAATAAATAAACAGAATAGAATAGAATAGAATAAAGTCATTGTGTTCATCTTTAACTAAAGAAAATATTTTTAAAAAAGAATTGGAAAGTGAGATAAGAGTAAAAAGAAAGGGGCATGGGATGACATTATTTGGAGTAATTGTTCTATAGAAGAAAATAGCAGTTGGGATGAACTGAAAGATGAATTAAGAAAAATAAAACTATTTTCAGGAAAAAAAACAGTTGGATGAATTAAAGAAAATAAAACTATTTCAGGAAACCAATACAAAATATTCCAAGGCCATTTTTTTCTTGTCATTTTTAAGTTCCTAGGCTAATCCCTGATCCTAATCCTTCCTGATTTCCCAGAACAGGGTATAGTTGGAGCCCTAACCCCAAAATTCATGTCACCAAGTAAAACTTGACTATAAATACACAGCTAAAATAATATCAAAGATTCATAATAGATCAGCACTTCCCAAGCTAATGTGCATATAAGTCACCTGGGGATCTTTTTAAAATACAAATTCTGATTCAGTATGTCTGTGGTGGATTCTATCTCTAACTGGTGATGCCCCTGCCTGCTAAACTAGATCTCTTCTCAATAATGCTCATCTCCTGGGTTAATTTTTTCAACTTTGATAGTCTCTATGTGAGGATTTGAGATTTCAGAAGAAAGGTGTACTTTGAACTTGAGGCAATCAATTTTTATTACATACTATCATTATTCTTAAGTACTTTTTATTGAGCATTATGCACTATAGATAATCCTATCTCCCCAGGCCTGAGAGAAGTACACCTAGAACAAAAGAAATCAAACTATAGGTAATAATAAAGAACAATTTAGGCAAAAATTATTTCCTACTTATTGATGATCCATGACCTAAGTCATTAATACAGATCTAACACAAGTATAGAAACAAGTAATAAAATGTATGTTATCTACTATTTTGTAAATATTCTGTTATGAATATTGAAAGAAATTAGTACAACCAAAGGAGGTTAAGTGGGAAAACTTTAAGCATGCTGTTTAGAGCATAGTAACTACTCAATAAATAGTAGTAACCTCTTGATAAATCCTATAACTGCCAAAGATAGCTTTCACAAAGGCAAGACTGGTTTTGAAAAACAGCAAAGACTTATAATGTGAACCAGAAACCCTTAGAAATACAGAGTAAGGCTGTATTAGGGTTCTTCAGAGAAATGGGAGAGAGGGGTAGGGAACAAGCAGAGGAAGAAAGAGGAAGAATTTAAGTAATTGGTTCATTGATTCACATGATTATGATAGCTTTTAAGTCCAAAATCTGTAGGGCAGTCTGGAAAGCTGGGAATTCAGGCAGAAATTGATGTTGCAGTTTTGAGGCAGAATTTCTTCTTCTCCAGGAAACTTCAGTTTTTGCTCCTTCTTCAAATGATTGGAATCCCACTGACATTATTGAGAGTAACCTCATTTACTTAAAATCACCTGATTGTAAGATGTTCACAATACCTGCTAAATACTTTCATAGCAACTCTCAGTGTTTGATTTAAAAAACTGTGTACTATAACCTAGCCAAGTTGACAGATAATATTAACCAATGCAGAGGCCATTCTAGTTCATTGGTTTTCATCCCTGTTTTCACATTAGAACGAGAGTGTTTTGTTTTGCTTTGCTTTGCTTTCTAAATACTAAAGAAAGGCTTCATTAAATAATTTATTAAAAGATCCTTTGATGATTCTATTGTGAAGGGGAGTCATGGTAGAGAATCACTATAAAAATCAATACAACACATTAGAATAAATAAAAAATTTTCAAGAAAAAAAAACAATTCTCCTTATTTTACATATAAGGAAACTGAGGACCAAAGAAAAGAGGAGATTTTTCCAGCATCCCTTAGTAGTCAGAGGCCAGATCTGGACTTCCTAACTCATACCAACATCTACCTGTGCCTGACTACATGAATTTACCAAAGGATTCCATTATAATATAATATCCAGAAATTTTCTTCAGAATAATTTGGTGATGAACTGGTGAAGAGTAGGTAGGATGGCATAAAATAAAACAAGAATCACCATGAGGTAATGATTTTTGGAAGTAAGTAATGGGTACATAAGGATTCAAATACTATTCCCTCTACTAGTCTACATATTCAAAACTGTCATTAAAACTGTTTATAAGATTAAAAAAAAAAAACAGTGGGAGGATTTCATACTTCAGCCTAACTCCATATCAGGTCCTCCTGAACTGTTACTGGCTTCTGCTGAGTTTTAAAAGAATTTCTTTACTTTTCAACTGTAGCTGGAAATGTGAAACAAGTCTGTCAGTCCTGGTCACTATAACTATAATGAGTGCCAATTTCTGGGCCATAAGTTTCTCTAAAATAATAAACAAACAAAATGAAACAAAGTTGTCCTGACGTACCCTTTAAACATGTTACTAACGAATGAAAGCTGCCCACTAAATAGCCCTAAGTTTGTTTTGTTTTGTGTTTTAGCAGTGCTGGAGATGGAACCCAGAGCTTCACATATGCTAGGCAAATACTCTACAGCTGAGCTCCATCTCCAGCACTAGTGACGAGTTTTAAAAAGTCAACTGTGTAAAACAGCCTTGACCTTTTAAGATGCAAAGCACTCAAGACTGAGACACCCCATATTAAGCCTGGAAAGATTATTGTGCTGTTTTTCAGTATACTATTCAATAGATGTCCCTTAGGTCAATTTGTTAGTGGTGCTATTCAAGTATTCTATAACTTTATTAATTTTTGTCTTGCTCTACCCATTATTAAAAGTGGAATATTGATGTATCCAAGTATTTCTATCCAATTGTCTATTTCTAACTTAAATTGGCAGTTTTTGCTTCATGTCCAGATGTTCCTTGAGTTAGAATTGGACTGCATACAGATAAACACATTGTAAGTTGAAAATATCATAAGTCAAAAATACATTTAATATGCCTAACCTACTTACTATTTTATCTGGTCATGAGTTCTTCCCTGGAAGGTGACCCAAAATTTCATTCCTGAAGGGCCTGGGTCATTAGTAGTACTGTCTGGATGGAGTTATTGTAGATTTCCATTGGTCTTAATCATAGGGCATGGTAACAGTAAAAGATAGCCTAAGGCATCTCCTATATTCCAAATGCACTCTTCCTTACCTCCATTGTGGGGTAGCAGTCCAGTACCTCTTTGGTATTCAGGATTAATCACTGCATCAAGCACAACCAGCATCATAACTCCCTTCTTCACCTGTAGATTCAGAGAAATGAAGAATCCAAAGTGTCTGTAGTCTTAACTTCTAGTCTAATGAAATCATTGCTGTTTCCTCTGGTTTATTTAAAAAAAAAAAAAAGTTCCTCCATTTGGAACTAAGACCTTTCCACGAGCAGACCATATATTCACAGAAACAGGAAGCAAAAATTTTGCTAGTGGAACTCTAGGGATAATTGTGAGTAGTGCCACTCCCATTTCCACCCCTTGATTCCTGGACCCCAGAATCTTGGCTACAAAGACATACCACCATATAGTGAATGCTAATTCAGAGACTTAATAAATTTCTGGAGGACTTTGCCTCAGATCTTCAATGTATTGCTACCTGACAATCAACCAAATTTGAAAGGCCATTCCATATCAAGCCAGCTGCTTCAGAATAGTGTAGAACACGGTAAGCCCAGTGTGTCCATGAGTGTGTCTTCACTGTTGCATTTGGTCTGCTGTGAAGTGGGTTGCTTGATTGGAAGCAATGCTGTGTGGAATACAAGTACAACAAATAAGGCATTCTGTAAGCCCAGACAGTTTGGGCAGAAGCATGCAATTCAGTAAAGACAAATATATGGTCAAAGTATGTGTTTATTCTAGTAAGTACAAAATACTGCCTCTCCCACAATGGAAGCAGTCCAGTGTAACTAACCTACCACCACATAGCTGGCTGATCATCCTAGAAAAGTGTGCCCTATCAAAGACTCATGGTTAGTCTTTGCTGCTGGAAGACTGGGCACTCATCAGTGGCCATATCCAGGTCAGCCATGGTGAATAGAATTCCAAGTTTCTGAGTCCATGCATAACCTTCAACCCTGCTTTCAGGGTCACATTGTTCATGAGCCCACTGGGTGTGACGAGGTGTCTGGAAAAAAAAAAGCTGATACCCACAGAACAGATCATCCTATCCATTAGATTACTAAAATCCTCCTTTGATGAGGCCACCTATTCATAAGCATTCCAGTGAGACACAAATATCCCATTAGAGAAGTCTAACCACATACATCTCCCCAAATTTTCTTATCACCAATTTTTCAAACTTGTCCCTTCCAGTTCCCTGACCATACAGTAAAACTGTTAGACACAGGTCATGAATCAGTATATAATTATATATTGGGTAATTTCCTTCTAATCAAAGTGAATAACCAAGTGTACTTCTTGAAGTTATGCTTATTGGGAAGATTTCCCTTCATCACTGTCCTTTAGGGTGACCTGTGGAGGGGCTAGAGTGCTACAGCTGTTCACTTTCTGGTATTGCTTACATACTGTACAGAGCCACGCCCAAGGCTCCTCTTCCTCCACCAGATAATCACAGGGAACTCCCCATGAGGTGTTTGTTGCAGAATGGGAGAGAGAAGTTAATGTAGCAGAAGAGAGAAGCTTTACACCAGTGAGAACCATGTGTAGACAATTATCCATGTAACTAACTTGTGCCTTCAGGTCCTGTTCAGACCCGATTACATATATACCAATTTCATTTGATGATACAATGCTACTGTGTATACTCAACTCTTTGGTTTGATGGGTCAGATAAACACTCAGTTAATAATGAGCAGCTCAGGTTGTATGATAACTTGGTGGCCCATAGTCAAGTGTGCAGTCTCTACTAAGGTTCAGTAGAAGGCCAAGAATGGTTTCCCAAAAGGAAAATAGTTATCTATACAGTTGGCAGGGATTTGCTCCAAAATTCTAAGGGCCAGCATGGTGACTTACCTTTAGGGGTCTGCCATACGCTCCAAATATTATTTCCATCTGTCACTAACACTTCAAGTACTATTGGATCTGTTGAATCATATGACCACATAGCAAAGCAGCTAGTATTGTAACCTGGACCTGTTGCAGAGTCTTTTCCTATTCTAGGCCCCACTCAAAACTAGCACCTTGGTCTAGGGTTGTGGCTCAGTGGCAGAGTGCTTGTTTCACACATGTGAGGTACTGAGTTTGATCCTCAGCACCACATAAAAATAAACAAACAAAATAAAGATATTGTGTTCATTTATAATTTAAAAACTAATTTTAAAAAAAAAACAACTAGCACCTTTTAGGTGACTGGGTTAATGGAATAGAGTAGCACATCCAAATGAGGAATACATTGCCTTCAAAATTCAAAGTAATACTAGGCATTGTGCCTCTTTTGTTGTTGGTGTAGAAGGCACTATGATGTAATAACCTATCCTTCAGTTTAGAAGAGATATTTTGATCCTGCACCACTGAATTGCCAGAAATTTCACGGATTAAGGCTTCTGAAATTTTGCCAGATTCACTTTCCACCCTCTAGCACACAAATGGTATTGCTTTTTTGTATTGTCTTTATTTTACTAATTTTAATAGTTATAAGCAGTTCTGGTTACTGCTACTTGGGCTTTCCCACCATAATAGCTCTCATTCCACAGGTTAGACAACCAGCTGGATTCTGACAGCTGCTGAGTATGTCTGTTCCAATTATGCATTTTTAACTGAATAAATAACCACAGATGGATTCAGGCACCTACTAGACTTACTATGAGGTAGACCTGAGCTAAAATTCCATTGATCACCTGACCTCCACAAGCATCTACTTAACTGGTAGGCCACCACAGCATTTTGGATCTCCTGGAATTCACATCAGCTCAGCATCAGTATCCAGTAATCCATGAAAGTTTTGATTATTTTTCCCCAATATAAAATTACCCTAGTAAAAGCCTGTAGGTTACTTTGGGGAAGACTGGGAGAAAGATTAAAGTCATAACCTTTTGGTAGCATACCACCATGCCACCTCAAGGGGATTTAGCTTCCATTTCATTCAAGGGGTTCTCAGTCTATAAACTGGCTCATGTCTGGGAATTGATTAAGGAGCCATGAGTCTCCTTTTTTATAATTTGAGTTAGACTTAAGTTAACTTGACCTAGAATATTTCTGCTTATACAGATCAAGTAAAAAAAAAAAAACATTAGTAATCTTCCTATCTCTTTTACTTATAGGAAAACCAGGATTAACCAAAACCATAACTCTGGGTAAGTCAAAACATTTTGATTGATTGCTGCTGTCACTTTGCTGTCTACCACAGAGTCAAGGTTGCTGTCTCAACCTTGCCTTTAGGTAGTTGAGTGCTGCTACTTGGTTCCTCCAATCTCAGAACCTGATTACTCCTATTGCATTGTGGTCTCCCAGTTCAGTGGCTGCAGTTCCAATCTTGCCTATAAAGAAGTTTGATCACAGAGTTCTTCAGAGATGTCAAAACTCCCCTCACAAATTTATTTCTTACAGTAATGGTTAAAGGTATGTATTCTGGACTGTCCTATGGCTAGGTAGGTGATTTTTAAGAGGAGGAAAAGTTTATTTTGGCTCATGGTTTCAGAGGTTTGGTGCATGCACAGCTGACTCCATAGCTCTGGGCCCAAGGTGAGTCAGAATATTGTGGCAGAACTGCATGGTGAAGAAAATCAGCACAGGACATGACAACCAGGAAGCAGAGAGCCTGAGTTGGTATTAAATGACATATCCACTCTACATTCTAATCTTTCTAAACCTTTGAATCACTCTTGAGATAGGAATTTGGGGATACAGAAAAGGGAGAGTGAATAGTGAGCCTCAAAGAAAGTGCCCACACACCATTGAAATGCAGGAAACACTCATGAGAAGTTGCAACTCCTGAGAAAACCAGCCTGCTCCCTAGACCCATGCCCTTGGCTATGACCTTGATCCATGTCCTTACCTGCAAAAAGTAACATGAGGGCAATGTGCAAGCACAGGGAAAACTGGCACAAAATTCTGTAACTCCACCCTAACTTTATTTCTAGTTCAGCCCCTTGCAACCATCCTTCTTTAATATTAATACCCCATTTCAATGGGTTGTTGTTTGTCCCTCAGGAGATGATCCCCTTCTCCCTTGAATGTATATTTCTGTTTTATCCCCCAAAGCTTCTCACTCTTGAGAAAGCCCACATTCTTCCTTGAACGGGCCTCAGCTTTCCTGAAGAAACCTCTATGTCTCTGACTGGTATGTGCTGAAACTCTTCTTCACATATGCCAGGAACTCTGCTGGTCCTAGTCAAGATCTCCTTTCTCTCCAGAAATTCCTCAAATCTTTTTTTGGAGATAAATTTTCTCCTGTGCCACTCTCAGTGATAAATCAAGGCAGCTTCGGATTTTTTGTTGTTTTTGTTCCAGAGGATTGAACCCAGGGGTGCTCTACAACTGAGTTACATTCTCCAGTATTTTTTAAATTTTATTTTTAAAAGGGTCTCACTAAAATGCTGAAACTGGCCTTGAACTTGCAATCCTCCTGCCTCAGCCTCCTGAGTCTCTGGGATTACAAGTGTGCACCACTGTGCCCAGGTAGGTCTGGCATTTCTGATTCACTCAATTTGGGCCACATTTTGGTGCAAGTTTTCACCATCCAACCAGTATCTTTTCTAACTCTATGAGCTAGAACAGTAAATGTAGAATCTCTGCTTAGTGACGTCCATTTCAATAAATTGTGCCTGATCCGATTTTATGTTCATTTTACCATTGTCCTACTACCCATTCTTACTACCAATTCCTATACGTGTTGTCCAGATTTCTGCTTGTATAAATTAGAAAGCTCAAGTAGTTCTTTTGCACTTCAGCGTAACTCTTCATGGGTTATACATTGTATCTCACCTTTAAGGGTCCATTAAGAGTAAACTACAGTTAGAGACCTAGAAGCAAAGAGTAGTGATTAACATGGCTCCTCAGCTGCCAGTCTGCATAGCTGGACTACTGGTCTCTGCCAAGAAGCGGCAGCAGAGAGGTGGAGTGGTGGAGTAGCAGAATGGTGGCCCAGATGGGTTGGAGCCTGGGTAGCAAGCATAGCCCATGCCGTGCGGAGTCTGCCATGAGGTGTGGCAGGCCAAAGGCATGGTGGGTCAGTGCCTAGATGAGCTGGGCAAACCAATCTGTCACCCTGCAGCAGCCCAGCTTGCGCACAGTGGGGACACCCATCATTAAAGCGCACTCAGCACAGCACAGCAGCTCCAGACATCCTACTGAGCATGCACAATTCAATGATTTCAACCTCCTGCTTCCTCAACCTGGGAGAAAATGGAAGCAAGTCAAACCTGAATTGGACTCAAGAATTGACTCACAACATTAGTAGTTTTCCAATCACAATTAGCATAAATTTGGACCAATAGCATTAGTACTTTTCCAAACCCTAATTAACATAAGTTTGGATGAATAGCAGTGAACCAAGTGCTACATAATCCCCTTGACTCACACACTTGGTAGAAGAAAATCTGCTATCCAGTCCCCTTTTGCACTACAAGAGTTCTGTTCCTATGCTTCAATAATTTTACTGTTATGCTAGCCTGTGGATTTCTTTGATTTCAAAAACAAGAATGCAGAAAGAAGAATAAATTGAAGATGTGCTGCTGGGGTCTGCTGCAACACTGGAGGGCATGGCCCACCATTAGAAGCTACAACCCTTATCAACTGCAGAGGCCTACAGCTTGTGCAGACCCCACCTGCTGACAGAAGCAGTGACTAGAGCTTCATCTCATAACTCTGGTTTCATCTTGAGGGTGGGTCCTGAAGAGAACCAATCATAGCAGCTGCCTCAGAGGAGGCCATTACAGTTTCCTCAAGCAATGTAGGATTATTTCACTCAGACTGGAATGGAAAGTTTAACACCACTGTGGGTGGGAAAATTTTCTCAAATGGGGAGTGAGGAGTCGCTTCCACTAGGGGTAGGGAAGCTGTATCCACTGATGTTAAGAGCTTTCTACTCAGTTGCAAAGAAGATCCATCAGAATCTAGGGACTCAGTGTCCCCAGTTTCATTAGAATCTTCCATTCATCCACATAGCAAGTTACAAGATCTCATTATTTTCGAACCAATGCCCTCAATTTAAACACTAGACACCCTCCAGGGCTGGGAATTCAGTGCATGTTGAAATTCAGACAGATGTAGGATGAGGAGATAGGTTCTCCCTCAGGGCATCCAGAGAAGTCTTCAGGTCATCTTTATGATACTTGAGTTGGGAAATCAAATCACTAAGCTTCTGCTTTTCTCTCACCATGTTGTCCAGTGACATGTGGAGCAAAGAGCCAATTGTATTATATTTTTTGGTCTCCAAAAAAATCCTAAATTATTATATATACAGTAAGCCAAATCCTTCCTTCTTATGAGTGGTAAATGGTTGATCAGAAGTATCTAATGCAGATATTTTACCTCTGTTGTCTAATCACAGGTGGATTATTAGTGTTCTCCTTACTACTAGAAGTAGAATCATTAGCATCTTTAAATCTAATCAGATTTGAGAACCAATTCCAGAAACCCAAAAAACAATTCAAAAACTCATCCTTAAAATTTTGCTCCTCTGGAACCAACTTGTACTAAAATTTATATCAGTCAACATTTCTCTCTCTCTCTCTCTCTCTCTCTCTCTCTCTCTCTCAGTTGTAGTTGGATACAATACCTTTATTTTATTTTTTTATTTTTATATGGTGCTGAGGATCAAACCCAGCACCTCAAATGTGTTAGGCAAGCTCTCTACCGCTGAGCCACAACCCCAGACCTAGTCACCGTTTTCTAGAGAAACAGAAACAATAGGATGGAGGTAAATGGATGCATGCATACATAGATAAGAAGATACATAGATAGACAGATTTATATAGTGTGTGTGTATGAGCATTATATATATATATATATATATATATATATATATATATATTATACACACATATATAAAGAGATTTATTATAAGATATTGACCCATGTGATTATGGGGCCCAAGAAAGTCCTATGACCTGGCATCTGAATATTGGAGACTCAAGAAAGTCAGTGTTATAGTTTGAAGACCTGAGAGCCAGGGAACTGACAGAGTAACTTCTAGTTCAAGTCCCAAGGCCTAAGTGTGAGAAATACAGTCTGGTGGTCCATTTTCAGAATATAGTATTTAGCCTTAATCAAAATGTAAGATCTAATTTTAGCCATTTTAACTGTAGCCCTTTCCTTAGCCCTCTACAATTTTAAAATTAGCCAGTCGCATACATTGTAGCCCTGAGCTCCTCCTATCAGAGCAAGAGGCAATGCTGCATTAGGGATAAAAACAGATAGACCATCCACCCAAGTGTGCTTGCTTGCCAGATGTTAGTTTGCATACCCTTCTGCAGAAATAAAGTTTGCCTTGCTGAGCTACTTCTGAGCAGGTGTTTGATTACTTGCAACACCCTGTTATTTCTTTTCTTTTTTTTTTCGTTTTTAGTTATACATGTCAGTAGAATACATTTTGATATAATTATAAAAGCATTGATTCTATCTTGTTCTAATTTAGTTCCCAGTATCACTCCTTCCCTTCCCCTCCCCCACCCGCATCCCTCCCCTCTACTGATCTTTCTGCAATTTACTCAGTTATTTTTATTTAATTAATTTCTTGTGGATGTACACAATGAGTACCCCAGTATTTCTAATATGAGAAACGGGAGTGCAGAAAGTGGTAGATCTATGTCCCATCTTAAGCAGTCAGGAAGAGTAAATTCAACCTTCCTCCACCTTTTTGTTCTATTCAGATCCTCAACAGATTGGATAAGCCCATCCACATTGAAGAGAGCCATCTGCTTCATTTAGTTCATCAATTCAAATGCTAATCTTCAGGAAATACCCTCACATACACATCTAAAAATAATGTTTAACCATGTATAGGGGCATCTTTTAGTCAAGTTGACACATAAAATTAACCATCACAAATGATTTTTAATTATTTCAGAAAACATTATTCCTGGTTTTGTAATTATCAAAATTGTACGAGTGATTTAGATGACAAAATTAAATGTTATTCTCCATCCTTTCCCAAATATAATATTCTAAATGTATGACCCTAACCCACTGAAAGATGAGAGGATAAATATCTCTGCACTTCAGATAGGAATCTCTGCTCTACTGACCTACTACTTCCCTTTAAAAGAGGAATGTAGAGTCCAGAGATTTAATACTGTGTGAACTTGGATATTTCCTTTCACCTTTGATTTACGAATGGAAATATTGGTAAATATTCTTTCTCCTTCCCAGCCTTAGAGAATAAAATGAAGGTTAAGTAAGATAATGGATGTGAAAGTGCTTTTGTGTGGAATAAAAAAAAAAAGATAAGGATATGTATGGATGCTGTTACTCTTTCCACATTTCAACACCAGGGAGAAAGTTCACACTAGGGAGACTGAAGCCAGTGTGTTTTAAATGATGCAAATATGCTGCTCACTTATTATGCAAGTGCTTACTGAGTGTCCCTTGCTTAAAAACACTGTACTAGGTGCTAGGTGCTAAGAAGGAATGAGTTTTTATCCTCCTAAGAAAAGATTGATTTGTTCTTTGACCATGGCAACAACTAATCCCCAGATCCAGGTTTAAACTCATTCCTTTGGTCAGTGACACTTTGTACTACTAATCGTGCTTCTGAAAGCCAACCAATCAACAAGGCCCTATGCCTCAAAAAAAACCAGTCAGTCACAGCAGATACATTCCAGTAACCGTTTTTCTTTGGCTATATGTAACATCCCTAAACAATTTTGCTTCTGAAAGTTTGCCAATCCATGAGCTACACATTTTATAAATCCTTATATATGGTAAACCCTCTACTTTCCCAGAGAGTTTATACCTTATTTGTGAAGTTCACTCTTGCTTAAGCAAGCAGAAAAATCTACTTTTTATTTCAGTTATTGAACAGTAGCTTTCAAGAGTACTAACAAATGTTACATAATTGAGCCAAATATTCCCTCTATATGTTAGCCCTATGTTGTTACTTCTTCCTAGAAGGCTGAGGCCTAACTCAAAAGCCAATAAGCACCAAACTCAAGATTTTACACATTCACTTGTTTTAAATAATGCCCAAAGAGGCAAATTTTTAAGGATTTACAGCCTGCCTGTTTCAAATAATCTGTAAAACTGCATCTAATATTTGCTAGCCATATATATGATAAAACCTATAGTTTTAAAAGATCCTATACCACTGCTATTTTTCAGAGAGCTCTGATGCAGACTGTCCATTCTGATGCTGAGAAATATCATCTAGACACGTAAGCTCCATCTTCACATTTCCCTAATTCCATGGATGTCTCTTGCCCTACTCCCTTTCTGCGTGGTGGCCCCTATACCACTCATGACCTTTGGAAGGTCTTGTGCTATAAGGAACTCCCCCCAAGCCCATGCAAACTTATCAGAGTGGCACCTATATAAAGCTTGTTGTGTGTGCTATGGCCACTTCACAATAATATTTTTTTTTCTTGAGAAGCTCCAATATGCCCTCTAACTCACTCCAAAGGGAAATAAGACTGGTTTCACTTTTTGCCTTCAAGGAGTTTTCAGTTTGGTGGGAATAAACATAAATTCATTCAGATCAGCAGCCAGATGATGGATATAAGATTTGAGCGGGGAAGAGATCACTGTGGGCATTAGTGTATCAGGAATAGCTTCCTGAAAGAGGTAGATATTAAACTGGGTAGTGAGAAGACCAGGCAGATTCAGGAGATAAAAACCAAAAATAGAAACCAGAGAAAACAAGCCAAACCATTAGTAAATGTGATAAGGTTTTAAAATTCTATATCTTCTTCAAGGACCCAGTAGAAACAGATTCCCTGAGACAGGTCAAATACTGAAAGCCAGTTTCTACCAAAAGGATCTGTATCTAAGTAGTGTCTCAAAGGTGTTTTTGTCCCCCCCCCCTCAATGGTCATTGGACCAAGAATGCGGCACATGAAAAAGACTGCCAGCTAGTAATGTGTGAATCATGATACAGAACAGCTTGATGACTCACCTTGTCCCTGGGTCTAAATAACCCAAGAGAGAAATAACCTTTATAAACACAGCAGAGAGATTACAGCCCACCATGGCTTTTCAAACACAAAAGAAGTGGTCATAAATATTCTTTGATTTCACTGGTAACAGCAGTTGCTCTCAGGAAAATAAAACCATTCTTCCCCTGCTGTCCTCAGCCCTCCAAAGGCATCCCACTGCCCTGATCAGGTTATCCTCCTTGAAACAAAGTAACTTTTAATAAAGTAGGCTGGTGCAGTGAGAACCTGATATGATCACACACCTGTTATAATAGGATTTAATTCTGCTTCAGATGTGCTAGTTTTAATAAAAAAGGATTGAGCAAATCGAAAATAAATTACATTGAAAGGTCAGGCTTATTGCTTGTACAGTTATGTTAACTCCCCCACCGACACTTTTAGAGACTGTATTTATGAGACCTTTTGATTTGGGAAGGAGAGGTATAAAATACATCTACAATTTCCCCATTATTTGCAGCAGTATTTCATTTTCAAGTGTCAATTCCAAGCACTTAAGTATGGCATTCTTTAACAGGAGTAAATCTAAAAAGTATGAGCTGTTTACAGAATGCTGTTACTCAATATATTAATAAAACAAGCTTTTCTATCCAGTAGAAAGTTAGAGAAATCCTTCCAGAGTTTATGCAGCACAATAATTCACTTTATTGCATGTGGAACATTTATTAAGAATGTGTTGGTTCCTAATTTGAATGACCAATTCTTGTGACACAGCATCTCTGCTACCAGAAGTAGATCCTGCTTGATTTACTAACTAGGGATTCATGGACCAATGACCCACACAGACATTTTTTCTTTTTTTTTCTAATGGGATATTCAAGCAGTATAGTGATTTGTTCCTTTCCTCATCTTCAATTTAACTCCAACTCCAACTATTACTATAAGACAATTCAAATGTCCTTCCTTGCTCCTAGGTTGATTTCATGATCCATCCATCAAATGTAACAATGTGAAAGGGGACTTCTCGTATTATCCTCAAACTGGTAATTGTGGTCCAAAGCTGAAGACAAAAATGTAACATTAAACACAAATACTTTTATCATTTTTGCTATGTACCAGGCTTTGTACTAAGCACTTTACAATCCTTAATCCAAACAGTCCTATAACTCTATAATATAAATACTATTATTACTGTCATCTTAGACATGAGGAAATTGCAGCACAGAAAATTTGAGTTGCCTAGTAGCAGAGTTTGTAAGCAGATGAGCCAGGATTTGAAATTGGATACTCTAACTCCAGACTTTAGGTACCCTGTAGCCTGGACCATCTCATATTTTAGAGCCACCAACAAATGGGACCAGATATTTTCCTCAAAGCTTACTAGATATACTATCATCTTCTATTTTCTACCACCCTCTATCTCTAGTCTACTCCACTGAGGTCTGGAGGAAAGGAAGTTATTGGAATTTTCAGGTAGAAAGTGGGTAGGTGTTTCTTTTCCCCCCTCTTCACTAAAGCCAAGTGAAGGGCAGGGCTCAATAATCTTTCACAGATTTTGGGAAAGCCTGTAAGAAAAGGAAACTGACATCTTGCCCCCAACAGGATATTTGTTGAACTGTAAACTTTATAGACCTACCCAAATATATTTAGGTGGAAGAAGGTGAGAATCCTTAAAAGAAGGTGATGTGCTTTCTCTAAAGACAGCATGTACATGAATATTGACGTTGGGGCCTGCCTCTCACCTGGAGATTTTTGAAGGCAGGAGATTTTCTGGAGTAGTCCATTCCAGCAGAAGGACTATAATGTAATATAGGTTATAGAAGAACAGAATGAAACTCCAATCTCAGACCCTGCTGCCCGTGAAAGCCACGGAAAAAAATCATAGTAGTTCTGTGATTCCATGTACAGGAGCACAGAACCAAAAGGGAAAAGCCTTTGTGTTACCTAGGCAGATTCAGAGCAAATGGTCATGGCAATGTACGTAACAGAGGGATTGGATACATGGATTTCTGGTAATGACTCGAAGAAACCAGGCTGCTCCTTTTTTCAGAAAGTACTCGGTAACAATGGATACTACATTGAAGCTGGGCACCAATTCTGGGAAAGTGACATATGCTATATATATACACAGAGGGCACAAAGCAGCAAAAGTTACCAGCAAGAGCTAGAAGCAAATCTAACCAGGACAAGGCCTGGAGTACCTCCCTACCCTGAACAGACTGCTACAGAGACGTCAGAGAAGATAACTCACACCTAGATGGGGGAAGAATGGAGGAGAACACCATGCCCCCACATCTACTCCTAATTCTGCTCACCCATCAAGATAGCAATAGGGTAAGGAACAATCTTTGAATCAGATATGAGACTGAAATTTTAATGGATTCAATTTTAATAACTTGAAAGGACCAGAAGGTTATGAATTTTAAAAGGAATTCAACAAATTTGGAATCAAAGTTTAGAAAACATGAAACCTTTACATGTTAATGCTTCTCCTAACTTAATAGTCTTCATTGAACTAGTTATATCAAAATTCCTTTGAGGAGAGCAGATGCCTCTGTAGTAGTAGGCTGTAGGTATATGGCAATTACTTTTCATGCCATTCACTTCAGAGAGTGCAGGTATATGTAAACATTCTGACCTTCCATCATCAGTTTTCAGTCTGTTATTCTTGTATTTATGAGCAAAGGGATTGCTCAGACCACCAGCCAAAGGCAGAATGTAGTCACACACAAGGAAATGGTTAATAAGAGTCCTTTGGTGACTCAGTTTCCACTTCCAGAATTGTAGGAATTCTAGCCACATCCAAATTCCTTCTTCTGGTTCAAATTAGTTGCAGATAAAGATAGATAAAGAAAGCTCCTTGGAATGTTTTGGAACTTCTGCTTGAGACTTTATTTCCACATAGTTTCTGAATGCCAGGATCCAGATCACATTCTCTGGAGTAGTCTGGGTCTAACACATTGTTACTACCTAAGAATCTACTGCTGTTCAACGTCACAGCATTCCACCTCCATGATGCCACTAATGCCATCACCACCACTGCAGCAGGCCTCTTCTGTACTGGGACTTTTATTCTAATATAGAAATACAACACTAGGGTTGGGAATGCTACTTAGTGGTAGAGCACTTGCCTAACATGCGTGAGGCCCTGGGTGCCATCCCCAGCATGGAAAGAAGGAAAGGACAAAGAGACAGACTATACCAGATATGTGCTAATACACTCCAGATACTACATAGATGTTCACTCTCCCATCTTCCACTCAGCCTTATTAAAATCCACAAAATATGCAGGATCCCTTTCCCTATGAATGGTAGGGACTGATCATTCTCTCCCAAAATATATTTCTCTTTCCCCATCAACAACAGCCATTCTTGCCTTCTTAAAGGCAGGTGGCATGTCTTTCTCATTCCATTATGAATGGGATCATCATGACTAAAGTCTTAGCTTTTAACTAGAACCGTGAAATGACAATGGGAGCGGAAACCCAAAAAGGTGGAAAAATGGAGTTGAAGTCTAGGTCTCTGACACAGTGGGGTCTTATCAGTTCTACCAGAACCAGAGAGGAAACTAAGCCCCCATGGGAGATGAAATCTAGCTAGTGCCCACTAGCTAAACCTGTGCACCCTAATTCAAGGTTCGGTCAGCCTAGAGAAAGGAGGGCCTTTTGTATTTTGCTGGACAACACAAAATTGCCATTTTCATGGATCCAAAATGACAAAATATCAGCAACTTCATATGCTAATGAATGGTACAATGGTCAGTGAAGAAAATACTTCAGCTCACAAAATAGCTAATCTGGAGGATGATTTCCCCAGGACCAGAATGTCCACAATTCCAGCTGTAGTCATTATGGCAAATAGCGATTTTATATAAAAAGAGAAGGCATCTTGTTTAATTCTCACAATGGATCTGTGGTAGATTGCTTGCAAAAAGTGTCCCCAATTCTCTAATTCTCCATCTTCCTTTTAACCATACCCTTTGTAATGTGATTTTGCAGCCCCTCCCATCTAGAAAAAGTGTTCACTTCCTTGGCCCTTTAATCTGGGCTAACATTGTGGCTAGTTTGACTAGCAGAGCAAGGTGAAAGGAAAGATGTGCCAGTACTAAATCCAGTCCTCAAGAGGCATCCCACTTTCTCTCTCGAGCCATCTCCCTCCTCTCCTCTCATGCCTCATTCATTGATTTTTTTCTCTCTCTTTCAACCTTTTCAGGATCATGTGAAAAAGCCTAGGCTAGCCTGCTGGATGGAGGACATTTTAGATCATTCGACAACCAATTAGCCCTCAAATGTGTATGTGAGTTCAGCCAAGATCAACAGAGCTGCCTATCACATGAATAGGCCCAGCTGACACCAGAATCGCCTAGCTAATTGATATATTTCTAATAGGACTGGGGTATAGCTAAGTGGTAAAGTGGTTGCTTAGCATGCATAAGGCCCTGGGTTCAGTCTCCAGCACTGCAAAAAAAAAAAAAAAATTCCCACATGGATGCATGATCCATAATAAGTGCTTACAGTTTAAGGCCCTGAGCTTTGGGGTAGATTATTACACTACTACAGTGACACACCTAGCAAAATCACTTAGTATCCAGCTTCATTTTATAGCTAGCTGAGCTTCTTAGTCTTTAAGTGATTTGCCTAAGTCACTTAGAAATACAGAAAAAGCCAGGCTATCTATAGATCCTATAATCACAACAATTACTCTATATGACCATACCACTACGCTAATGGGAAGGGTGCTAATCGCCCCCATAATCCCCCATGGCTAGATGTTTAAGAACTAGGTCTTGGAGGAAAGAAAAAAGGCCTCACTTATCATGCTTGCTGATTTCCACAGTGTAAATATTCCCAGGATGGCTAATCTCAAACCTACAACTTGATGTCCCTGAATATGGAATTGGGAAAACATGTAATAGCATATCATTGTATAGTATTTCCACCATACAAATATAGATAATCTCAAGAGTATACATAATAGCAAAATAATTAGGAAATGATAAATTTTGAGTATTTATTACCCTTGTTTTAATATAATTTATTTAATTGTAAGCTTTTATAATTTAATTTTTAATGGCAATGTTTAAATATTGGCTTACAAAATTTCCTGAAAATAGGCTCTTGTGAGCTAGTCTGAACTGGCTCTAGTACACCCTTGACTAAGGGTCACAGTGCAATCATCTAACTATCTGACCTGATCAGCAATCTCCTTACTTCTTCCAATAAATTAATACCTAGCCACCCTCTTCTCCAGCACTCCAGGTATGTGTGAGTTAGCTGAATATTTATAACTTGGCCTACACCCTGGGACCTCTGTCCATATGTCAGGATTTGTTTAACCTCTTCTATTTATTTTTGCAGACTATACTACCCTTTGAGTAATCAAATCTACTCCCCACTGAGTAAAGTCTATGTTTCCTTCCTTTATTTATTCTAAAGTGATCTCATTTGTCTTAACTAATTATGCTTTCCAGGATCCAGTAGTTATAAACAATAGCTCCATTTCCTCCTCATCATCTCTCACCTTTCTGATAGCAAAAATCTCTGTCCTGTCAACCATCTTTTCTTCACATGGAGGGAACCAATCATTTATCCTTGTGGTCAAGTTTTTTACCACCCATCCCAAACCAAGGTCTTCTATGTGATATCTGAACATTTCACTGAGAAGAAGGTATTTTGAAAACAAAGGCAATATCTAACAGTTGCATTATCTCAACTCCCTCCACCTTCCCAATTTATAGCGATATAGTGATCTTCAGCCCTTTTGAAATTAACACAAGCCACTCTGGCCCAGGACCAGTTTTACACAAAGTCTTTGAGGAGGCTTCCAGAAGAATTAATTCCATAGTTTTATCTGCCATACATCTCAGGGATTAATTACTGAGGGTGCAAAAATATTTTGCGTGTGTAAATTGTGTGTGTGTGTGCATGTGTGTTGTCTAATCTCAATTATTGAACTAGATTTCATTCCCATGTTCTGCTTGACTAGTGTAATTGTGAGATATACAGAAAATATTTAAAAGTCCATATAAAGCCTTTCATGAAGTCTGCATAGTTTCTTTTCTGGGGACTTTTAATTTTGTCACTCCCTACATCACGTTTGACATTTAAGCAATACTGAAAAGTCTGAAGTTGCTTATACTTCCTAAGGTGTTTTTTGCCACGTGTTGCTGCTGCTTTTCTCTCTGCCTGAAATGCCCTCTCTTCCTCTTCCCACCACATACAACCATGCTCACCTGTCAAATGCTTGTTCACCTCTCTTCACCTTCTCCATGAAGCCTTCTCTGACACTACAAGACAGAATTCAGGTACTTTTCCACTGCACAACTCTTCTATGATGTCTCTGTCTACTGTTGTGTGACACACAGAGTTGCCAAATTCAGCAAATTAAAATGTAGGATGCCCAGTTAAGTCTGAACTTCAGATAAATAAAGAATAATTTTAGTATTAATATATCCTATGTGATATTTAGGACACATTTGTCTCAAAATATCCATTTATCCAAAATTCAAATCCAATTGGTCATCCTGTATTTTATTAGGGCACTCTAGCAACACACCACACTAATATTTCTCTCTGGCAGCTCAACTATGAATTTCTTGAGGGAAAGAATGTTGGTTTATTCACTTACATGTCAGTAGCTCCGTTTATTCACTTTCATGTCTGTAGTTCTTAGCACATGGTAAGAGCTCACTATATTTTTCTGAAACTGCGTTTAAGTGCTGCTTTTATATCATTTGAGCTAATCTGTATACATTATCTAATTAGTCTTACAAAAATCCAGTTAAGAAAGAAAAAAGATTATTATTTTCATTGTTCCAATGATGCAACTAGGGGATAGAGAAGTGTGACTTACCCAAGACCATGCAGTATGACACTAACACAGCCAGAACTGAGACCAAGTCCTCCTGACTTGTTCCTCCCACTAAACTGTACTGTTATTTTTCTGTATGTGACCACAGATTTTATGCAACTTTGCAATTTTCAGAACTATTTCTAAGTTTTAAATAAATGATCATACTTGCTTTGGTTTTAAATGATATTATGCCTCCATTGGTATAGCAGTGACTTTAATATAGCTTGAGGTGCTTGAAGTTGAGCCTAGTGAATTTTTAATTAGGTATCAATCAAATTGAGAGACTTGTAATAAAGCATCATTTTCCAGTAAAGTCAGCAACATGAAAAATGATTTTATTGGTAAACCATGAGCTTTCTTTACATATTTATTATTATTATTATGTCAATACAGGTTTCCTCTATCTGCGTATGTATAGCAGTTGACAATATCAGCCACATTATGAGTTTGATTTCCTCTGCTTGGTTAGCTTTTCGGTTGGGGTAAGTGAAGTCTGCATTTCCTGTTTCAACACATTTGAAGAAGTGGTGGTAATAGTAAAACTTATATTCACTTGCACCCAAGTAATGAGCCCTGTTAATTGAAAAATTTCTGTACTTAGCTCTTATGCCAAAAAAAAAAAAAAGTCCATTACATAAAGATGGACTGACTAACATTTTCCCCTGAAGTACCCAGCATTATCTGGCATTATCCCATCCAGGCTAATTTTCTGTACTATTTATTCCCATGTAAAGTTTTAGACAGTAATGTGCAATCACATCTTGACCCTGGCAAAGGACTCAGCTCTCTACTAGGTGCTGTGATATTCAAAAGGGAACAGAAAGAAACTAATATTTATGTAATGACCACTATGAATATTTCTGGAAGAATACTGTTTTAGTCAGCTTTTTCATTGCTGTAACCAAAAGACCTGACAAGAAAAATGTAGAGGAGGAAAAATTTATTTTGGCTCATAGTTTCAGAGGTTCAGTCCTTGTTTAGCCAATTCCATAGCTCTGGGCCTAAGATGAGGCAAAACATCATGGCAGAAGGGTGTGGTGGAGGAAAGCGGCTCAGGATATGGTAACCAGGAAGCAAAGAGAGTGCTCCACTCACAGGAGCAAAAGGCAAACCCCAAAGTCATATCCCCAGTGACCTACTTTCCTCAGCCTACCCTATCTTCTTACAGTCACTGCCCCGTTAATAGAACAGCAGATTAATATACCAATTAGGTTATATCTCTCATAATTTAATCATTTCACCTCTGAAAATTTTTGCATTGTCTCACACATTGAGTTTTTGGTGAACATCTCATATCTAAAATGTAACAGATATTCAAAAAATTAGTTACTGTGGTGGTCTCCTAGAAGTGGAAATGAGAGAATGGGGAACAGGAGTGAAAAGGAAGCTATGTCCTCTATACCACCCTTTGTATGTTTTGAATTTTGCATCATGTGCTCATTACCTAATCAAAAAAAGTAATCATTGTTTGTAAATCCCTATCACAATCTTTGTATGCTCTAATAAATTCTCGAAATGACCCTTTGAGATGAGCACTATTGCCATCACTGTTTTACAGAGAAAAACTGAGGCTCAGAGAGGTTAGGTCACTTTTCCTAGTTATTCAACAGAAGCCAGAATCTGAACAAAGGTCTGCCACAAAACAGTAAAAATCCAGTATTCATTCTCAAGGACAGTCTTATTGGAGACCAAAGATATAAAAATCTAAAGAGTACCATATCACACTAATTCTAAGAAACACATTTATCAAGTTAGGATATATCTTCTGATGGAAGACTTGCTGCACATTTTTTAATATTTTTAGTTGTTTATAGACCTGATATTGTCAACTGCTATACATCAGGAAGCAGAGAGAGTGTTACTTATTTTTATTTATTTATATGTGGTGCTGAAAATCTAACCCAGTGCCTCACACATACCGGGCAAGTGTGCTGCTGCTGAGCCCCAGCCCCAGCCCCCTTGTTGCATATTTGATGGTGTTTTATTATTCACAGTGATTCATTTTAACCAATGGCTTCTTGGGGTCAAAAAATGTGCCAATATAGTGCAGAGAATCAAAAAGTCCAAATAGGCAGCATAAGTAGAAAGTGGTATTAGGAGCTCTGAAGAAGGTTCATCATCTTCTATAAGAGTTGCTAGGGAAGGCTTTGCACTATCTTAAGTCTCAAAGATTGAGTATACAATCATACTGTACAAAAAGACACCCCAAAATCAGTGAGTCAATATTTATTATTGCTCTTGAGACTATAGGTTAGTTGAGTATTCTGATGATCTTTATTAGACTTGTTCTTATGTCTATGATCAGCTGCAAGTCAAATGGCAGGTCTTGGCTAGACTCCTGTCTAGAGATCAGGTGGATATTGGCTGTTCTAGAATGTATAGAATTTAAGTGAAAGATGGTGTGACTCTGTTCCTGTGCTTCTCACATACCTCCAGCAAGCTAGCTTAAGCATGTTCTCCTGGATATGGAAAGTGAACAATAACAGAAGCGAGAGTTAGCAGGAGGTAAAGTGCAAGCATTTTTCTAGCCTCTGTTTGCAATATGTTTGCTAACATCCTGCTGTCAAAGCATGACATGGCTTACCCCAGAGTCAGAGATCAGGCAAAACACCAACCTTCAATTGTAGAAGTAAAGAATGGGGACCATTATTGTAATCAGTCTATCATGGGTATGTTTCAAATCCTCAGGTGAAAGAAAGGAAAACTTTGGATGCTGACTAGGAGAGGTCCTGCAGGCAAAGTGGAGTCATCGAAACAGACTGGTGTATGTTGTTACATCAGCAAAGACCAGACCAGGGAAGGCTGTACTTGGGAGTTTATTTAGGGACAATGTGCACAATGACAACACAGAATCATTGCTTGAAACAAGGATAGAGCCCATAGTCTCATAAACTCAGCCTCTCCCACTTCTTCCCTCAAAAGCTCCAGAAGGATCACCTATGGAACCCTAAGTCTCTACCAAACAGAATAGGGAAACACTACATGGATTTATGGCCCCAGCAGCAGGACAAGCCCATCTTTGTTCAGTTCCCTAGGATAAGTATGTTGATGACTCTATCATTTTCACATTTCCTCATTCTTTTATTTACATTGGATATTATCTTTCTCTCTTCTAATTATCCTAATCAGAAAGCTTCCTGAACATTCTTTACATCCTTCTTCTTATCTACTAATTCAGAATAGATTGTTTAACTGTCCAAATTTCATTTTTTAGAATCCCCTGTCCTTTTGAACACCAGGCATTCCAGCCCTAAGCCATAGCCCATAACCTCCACTGAATCAAGTTCCTCTTTCATGTTCAGAATTTGTAGCAGAGGAACATTTTCCCCACAATGGTCCCTATTTTCTGGGCAAAGATACTGACAACAAGGTAAGGAAATAATATATGAAACTCATTGCTTTATCTGAATAAGCTTTAGAAATGGAAAGAGACCAGAAGAAATGAGTAACTAGAGAGGGTTTGCTGGGGGAAATAATTCTGAGTTGGATTATCCAAATAATGTGGGTTTAGAAGGGCAAGAATGAGTGCTGATTAGTTTATGACAACTTATTCTATGTGAAAAAGTCCTGACAAGCACTCACACAGAAACTATGATATTCTTTCAGTAACTTTGTAAATTACCACCACTGAACCAACCTAGTAAGGTTTGTTTGAGTATTATCATATACAAAACTGGCATTTAGCATAGTGACTATAGCTTGGAATTGTGGGTATTCTGACCCTGGGAAAGTCATCATCCAGTTCAGCCATTTTGAGAGCCAAGGTATCCTCTTCACTGATTATGGCACTATTCCTCATGTTCAGTGCCCTCCATGGTCAGAAACAGTTCCCTACATCTGCACATTAACTTCAGAAAATATGCATGAACAAACTCTATCAGGATTCCAATTTGCACCCTAATAATGTTTGCAGGGCTTTCTTCTCTGTGATATTGCCGAATAATTAGCCACCTTTGAGCTCTGACTCACACTGAGGGTATTCACGGCACTGAGAGTTTTCTTTTGAAAACCAAAGGGAAATCAATTTCAGCCAATTTGGTTGTTGCCATTTTATGAAGTTCAGATGCTCAATGTAAATTAATGTTTTAAATGTATTCCTTTGATCAATAAGTGTAATTATTGATTGAAATCACACAAAGCTGAAAGCAAACTAATTATTCTTAACATGGTAGACTTTATACCATGCAGATAAATCCCCAATACAACTGCACTGAGCTCAAAGCTTATGTGATGATCCCCTCCCCACAATGTTACAAGTCAACTCTTAAAAAGAAAGTAAATATGTTCATTCTTCACCACCCTTCCTTTACAAACTCCTCTGGATTTTTACTCAAAAAGAATCCACAGACCAGATTAAGGGCAGCTATTCCTGATTGTCCATATAGACACCCAGTTAAATTTGAATTTCAGATAAGCAATGAATGCTTTATATAAATATGTCCCAAATACTTCATAGTATGTACTTAAAATAAAAAAGTATCTGCTATTTGTCTGAAATTCATATTTGACTAGAAATCCTTTATTTATTAAATCTTGCAACCTTATTCATGAGGATAGTAACCCCTGAGAGGAATAGGGAGTACCCATGTTCAAAAGGATAATGCCCATGTACTTCAGCCAGCAATCTGTCCTATTCTTCCTGAAAACAGTCATGGCACACAGTGACAACTTCCATCTGTTCCTTCAAACAGATTTTGCAGAGGCAGGAACTGTCAAGCACTTAAAGAAAATTCACACTATTGAAGAGAAATAACAAACTCAATAAATGAAAGAATTTATGTTCAGGGAAACAAAGTTAGTGGAGAAATCAGATAAGACCTTTACATAGTTTGGCTTATTTCCTCAGAGATATATGAAGGAAATCACATTCATAAAATGATAATAAAGTTTTGAATAAAAAACTTAGTTTTCTAAAGCTAACTAGAGCTTTTGAAAATTAAAATATAGTTATTAAAATAAATACCTCAATAGCTAGGCTAAAGAACAGATTAAATTCAGGTGAAAAGAATATATGTAAGCTAAAAATAAAAATAAACAGAGAGAATATCTGCCAGAATCCAAAGAGTTTACAAGATAGAAAGCATAAAAATGCAAAAACATGGAGGACAGACTCAAAAGTTTTAACTTGAGTCTAATCTTAGTTCCAAAAGAAAAGAATAGATGAAATAGACAGAAGGCAATATTTGAAAAACTAATAGCCAAAAATCTCCTGGAATGGAGGAATGATATGAGTTTTTGAAAAGGTCTATCAAGTACCAAGCAGGAGAACTTAAACACACACACGCACGCACACGCACACACACACACACACACACACACACACACACACACACACACACCATTTTAGTCCATTGGTATTATTATAACAAAATACTGGAGGGCTGGGTACTTTATAAAGACAAGATATATATCGAAGGCAAAAGTGATTCAAAGAGAAAAACATCTTTTTGATAAAAGAAAGAACACTAGACCAAGAACAAATAATAATTATAAACCTTTCTGCATTGATGAACACAGGCTTGTAGAAATCATAAACTAATAAATGCAGAAGAAGAAATAATGTTTTATAAAAATGACAGTCACGATGGGAAATTTTAACACATTTCTCTAAGAAATTGAGAGAGAAAATAGACAAAAGTTAAGAATATAGATAGTCCTAAACTTCTGATGGTGATATAGCCCATTGTAGGTTGAAAGTACATCTAAAATTCATTTCATTTAGTCTACCTAATATCATAGCTTAGCCCACCCTTCTGTAAATGTTCTCAGAGCACTTATAACATCATTTAATACAAGCCTATTTTATAATAAAGTACTGAATATCTTCTGTAATTTATTGAATACTCTGTTAAATTAAGTAAAAAAAAACAATGGTTGTATGAGTATGCTTTCTCACTAATGTAAGTCAAAAAATTATATGTCAATCATCATAAGTTGGGTATCATCTTTATGCAAACATCAATAAACCAATAATACAATTTTGTATTCAACAAGTAGGTAATATATATTTTTTTCTTTAAAAAGTAAGTGGCATTTTATTTAAAAATAAGTAAAATGATTTTCTGATTCAAATTAAAATTTTAGTTACATTAGAAAATATGTAAACAAACAATATTAATGTGAAACAAAATATTTCATGAACTAATGTCTCACAATGACCCTGGCCTATTTCATTTTATGAATTTCAAATCTGTGGATCCTAAAAACCATAGCTATCAATCATTTTTTAATTTATTTTTTTAAATTTTGATTTGTTATATATGACAACAGAATGCATTATAATTCATATCACACATATAGAGCACAATTTTTCATATCTCTGGTTGAACACAAAGTAGACTCACATCCTTCATATCTTCTTACATGTACTTAGGGTAGTAAATACATGACCATCGCATTCCACCATCTTTCCTACCCCTATGCCCTCTCCCTTCCCCTCCTTTCCCATTTCCCTTTTTTCCTATCTAGCATTCATTTAATTCTCCCACCCCCACACAGCATATTAAGAATCAGCATCCTTACATCAGAGAAATCATTCAGCATTTGGTTTTCTGGAATTGGCTAATTTCACTTAGCATTATATTCTCCAACTCCATCCATTTACCTGCAAATGCCATGATTTTATTCTCTTTTAATGCTGAATAATATTCCATTGTGTATACATATCACATTTTCTTTATCCATTCATCTGCTGAAGGGCATCTAGGTTGATTCCACAGTTTAGCTATTGTGAATTGTGCTGCTATAAACACCGATGTGGCTGTGTCCCTGTAGTATGCTGTTTTTAAGTCCTTTGGGTATAGTCTGAGGTGAGGAATAGCTGGGTCAAATAGTGGTTCCATTCCCAGTTTTCCAAGGAATCTCCATACTGCTTTCCATATTGGCTGTACCAATTTGCAGTCCCACCCCCCACCCCCCCGCACAGCATTGTATGAGTGTACCTTTTCCCCACATCCTTGCCAACGCTTATTGATGTTTGTATTCTTAATAGCTGCCATTCTGACTGGAGTGAAATGAAATCTTAGAGTAGTTTTGATTTGCATTTCTCTAATTGCTAGAGATGTTGAACATTTTTTCATATATTTATTGATTGATTGTATATCCTCTTCTGAGAAGTGTCTGTTCAGTTCCTTGGACCATTTGTTGATTGGGTTATTTATTTATTTTGGTGTTAAGATTTTTTGAGTTCTTTATATATTCTAGAGATTAATGCTCTACCTGACGTGTGTGTGGTAAGAATCTGTTCCCAATTATTAGGCTCTCAATTGACCCCACTGATTGTTTCTTTTGCTGAGAAGAAGCTTTTGAGTTTGAATCCATCCCATTTATTGATTCTTGATATTAATTCTTGCACTATAGGAGTCTTATTGAGGAAGTTGGGGCCTAATCCCACATGATAGAGATTAGGGCCTACTTCTTCTTCTTAAAATATTTTTTAAGAGAGAGAAAGAGAATTTTTAATATTTATTTTATTTTATTTTTTTTAGTTTTCGGCGGACACAACATCTTTATTTGTATGTGGTGCTGAGGATGGAACCCAGGCTGCACGCATGCCAGGCGAGCACGCTACCTCTTGAGCCACATCCCCAGCCCCCTACTTCTTCTTCTAATAGATGCAGTATCTCTGGTTTAATTCCTATGTCCTTGATCCACTTTGAGTTGAGTTTTGTGCATGGTGAGAGATAGGGGTTTAATTTCATTTTGTTGCCTACGGATTTCCAGTTTTCCCAGCACCATTTGTTGAAGAGGCTATCTTTTCTCCAATGTACATTTACATGAATAGGGACTGGGGTTGTGGCTCAGTAGTAGAGTGCTTGTCTCACATGTGTGAGGCCCTGGATTCGATCCTCCCCACCACATTAAAAAAAATAAAGATATTGTGTTCATCTACAACTAAAACAAAATTTTTAAAAATATATAAATATTGAGGCCAGACTCGGTGGTGCATGCCTGTAATTCCAGCAATGTGGGAGGCTGAAACAGGAGGATCGTGAGTTCAATGCCATCCTCAGCAATTGCAAGGCCCTAAATAACTCAGCGAGACCCTGTCTCTAAATAAAATATAAAATAGGGCTGGGAATGTGGCTCAGTGGTTGAGTGCCCCTGAGTTCAATCTCCAGTACCTAAATAAATAAATAAATATTCACCAAAATGACCATTTATTAGACTATGAGAAAATATCATTAAATTCCAAAACCACAATGTCTTGTAATCCATATTCACTTTTTTCACAATTACATATCAATTACAAAAGAGGGCTGTTCTTCAAACTCTTTACCACTAGAAAATTTTTATGAACACAATTCTAAATAACTCTTGATCTAAAGTATAACTAAAATGGAAATAGTAAATATTTATACAGAACTACAACAAAATATTTGATTCCAAAGCTATAAGAATGGGTACTCTGCATCATTAAGCATCAGGGAAAACAATTCATTCAGTACTTCAAGTACTAATACTGACCCCAATTAAATAGAAGGGGTAACTGGAAAAATATAGGCATTAAGTTTAAAACCCAGTATTCCTACTTCAAGACTAGTGAAACTGGTCCGCGCCAGGGTTAAAAAACCAAAACTTAGAGACAAAAGTCAAGGAAGTAAAAGGGCCAAGGAATAAGAGCCAATATTTTGGCCCTTGCCCTCTAAAGTCAACCAGGACCCAGGGAATGACGAGACCCCTCTAAGTGCCCTACAACTCCAGTGAGTCACTGGTCCTCAAGATCAGGGGACTACAAGGACGTTAGAGAACAGAAAGTCAACTAGTGCACATTCTGCAAAATGGAGTCATTGAAGAGGGAAATATCCCTGATGCTTCCAAAGGAAGCCACATGTGGTTAATAGACCCTGACTCATCCTGGCAGATGGCACAATGGGTACAAGAAGGCTAAATGATCCAAGAGGCTTCTCACAGGTTCTCAAGAGTGATCCCTGACAAATCTCAGATGACTTAAACAGTAGATAGAAATAAGGTCAATTTTGACCAAATTGATCTTAAAACACTTTGCAGGAGATTAAAACCAAAGCACAGTCATACATGGACATTTAAAAGGAAAGGCAACAGTTCTTTAAAAAATATTTTTAGTTGTAGATGGATACAATGCCTTTATTTATTTTTATGTGGTTATGAGGATCCAACCCAATGCCTCACACATGTGAAGCATGCACTCTACCACTGAGCCACAAACCCAACCCTACAGTTCTTCTAATGTAACTTAAGATGTATACTTGTGTCCTCTTACCAAAAGTAAATAAAGCTGAAGGCTATAAAGGAAGGGTTCTTAGGAGTGCCTGATTGCTGTCACAAAAGACTGTCAAGTTTATTTTTAAAGTAAATTTGAGACCTACAACTCTTCCTGACCTCCCACATAGATGAGCTTGATCTGCGTTTCTATGCTTTGCTAGTAGGAATATCTATCCCCATTATTTACCCTCATTTTGATCTAAAAGATGTAATGTGGCACATAAAAGACTTAACTAACTTTACCAAGAAAGCCCTAAGTGACACAGCTAAAGGGACTTCTCCACTAAACATAAAGTAATGCCAATAGAAATATATTTTATAAAAATCAGATGGCAAGGAGACACCTGTGACATTACAGAAACTAAATGTTGTGTATGTTTCTAACAACTCTATTAATGTTTCTTAAGCCTTAAATGGCCTCCATTCACAAATCAATGGCATGTTGGATACCACCTTAAGCTTTAATGACTTACCATCTTCCTGGTTTTCAGGAATCAGTCAATAATACTAATTACTTTTGTGCTAATGGTTTGCAAAAAATAATGCTTTGCTGTCTTATTTATTGTTGTCTTAGCATGATTCCTGCCCTATGTGCACCTCATCCAGTCACCCACCAACTTTCACCATGGACCTGTGGACTGCCTTGATGCTAAATACCCTTAACTGTTTATGCCCCACCAATGGATAACAAGGACTTTGGTCACTTACCACCCCAACTTCTCCCTCTCTCAGAAAAAAGCAGCCAGAATGAGTCAACATTCAATACTCTAAAAGAATTTAGGGACCCAAAGTCCTTGAGGGAGGAATGATAGGATATAGATAGATGTGAATAGTGGAAACACAAGGTTAAGGGAATAATTCTATAAAATAATTCAATAAAGTGCTGACCCCCAAATGCTTTCTTCTCCAAGAAGCAATTTATCTGCAGCCATACCTGGCCTAGGTGGACAAGATATGTTATTTGCAGGAGAAATGCAGGCCTGAAATAATGTCAATAAGAGGAAACCAAGTTACCCTGAAGGAGACTTGTGTGCCTCTTTTAACAGACCAGATCCAAAACTCAAGGAGATAAGGATAATTAATTCCTGTTAACCATAAAGTCTCTAAGAATTTATGCTTAAGAATACAATCATGTGAGGGGAAATAGAAAAAACAAGGGAGAGAAATAAATTACAGCAGATGGGGTAGAGAGAGAAGATGGAAGAGGAGGGGAGGGGGGATAGTAGAGGATAGGAAAGGTAGCAGAATACAACAGACACTAGTATGGCATTATGTAAAAATGTGGATGTGTAACCAATGTGATTCTGCAATCTGTATTTGGGGTAAAAATGGGAGTTCATAACCCACTTGAATCTAATGTATGAAATATGATAATGTCAAGAGCTTTGTAATGTTTTGAACAACCAATAAAAAAAAGAAATGATTAAACAACAACAAAAAAGAATGCAGTTAGAACCAGTCAGCATAGGCCAAAGTATCCCATGGCAATGAGGACTTGAAAATCTGATGTCATCCTGCTGTCAGTCAAAAGTCAAGAGATGGACCTGGGTGGGACTCCCTGGAATCTTTTCTGGGATCCCCAGTAACAGTGGAGTGCAGGAGAGGCACATTGTCCCTCTCCTCATTGAGAGGACCCACTCTCTTCCTTAAGAATGTCCCCTTTCCCTTTCCCTATCTCTTCAATAAACTCATGCCTGTTAGTCTGAGGGGGAAAAAATCACATCAGCAATGTAATATACCATTACACATTCACTGAAATGGCTATAATGAAAAACCACAAAAAAATGTATGTGAGAATGCAGAGCAAATATAAATCTCATAACACTGTTGGAAGGAGTATAACTTCTTAGGAAAACTGGCATGGACTTCAACAGCTGATCAGACACATACCCTATGACCCAGCAAATATTTACCTAAAAATACGTACAAGATTCAAAGTTAAAACTGTGAACAATCCAAATCCAAATGTCCATCAATAATAGAGTGGACAAATAAATTAATTGTAGTATATTCACAGAATTAAATGTTTTGCAGGTAGGATGATGAACAATTACCCACAAGAACATGGATGAATCATACAGATGTAATGTTAAGTGGAAAACATCCAGACTCAAAAGAGTATGTACTGTATAATTCCATTCCCATAAAGTTCAAAACAGATAATACTGACCTATATGGTGTTATGAGCCAAGATAGTGGTTACTCTTGGTAGGGGGCATGGTGATAACTGGAAAGGGGGTCAAGAAATTGTTCTGTGATGGTTCCTATGTTCTTCTCCTCTATCAGGGTGCTGGTTACACATGTGTATTCAGTCTATGAGAATTCATTGACATGCATATTTTTGATTTGTACACTTTGTGTGTGTGTGTGTGTTGTTGTTGTTGTTTCAATAAAAGCTTAAAGAGGGACTGGGTCTGTAGCTTAGTGGCAGAGTGCTTGCCTAACATGTGTGAGGCATTGCCTTTGATCCTTAGCACCACATAAAAATAAGCAAATAAAATAAAGGCATGCTGTACATCTACAACTAATTTTAAAAAAGAAAAAGAAATAAGTAAAAGCTTAAAGAAAAATTTAGAGAGGTCCAATAGTACTTAGAAGTGAACTTATTCTTAAATGCATATATTAGATATCAATATTTAAAAATAAATAAACTAAGCTCTCAACTCAAGAAGGTAAAGAAAGAGAAGACAAAAATCTTTTCCAAAGGCATTTTTCTTGGTTTATCTGATGGATCTTTAGTTGTTGCATAATGTATAATTTCTCTTCTTTGAACTGTTCTTTGTTAGTCTAAGAGAAGACGTTTTGGGAATAAACAGGCACTGAAGGGGAACCATTAGAGGGAGACAGCACTCCCATTTCTAAGCTACCAAGTCTGGCATCATAAATTAGCACTGCCTAGTGCTCAGTCACATGCTGTTTAATTGAAGGCTGATTTTTGTCTTTTAAAGGGCAGCAGGCTACCCTGGGTATTAGGTCAGAGCTTTGAAGATATGGCATCTGGAATGAATTGGGATATCCAATCCCTCTTTCCCAGAAGAGCCAGAGGCAGGGCCTATTTCCTTCTCAGCATCGGTGTGATTTCCTAACTAGCAACAACAGGCTCATGAATCCAAGAAGATCTTCTTTCAGCCAGCAGCTGTTATCTAACAGTTGGGACTGAGGCCACAGAGGCTTGACCAGAAAGCTGCCCTGAAGCTCTGCTGACCTGCCTGGCAGTTGAAAAGGCAGGATTCTTCCTCCAGGGCTTGAAATTGGCTCCTTCTTTTTATTAAAAATGAAAATCATGGAATTTAGAAGTTTATGAGATTGGAATATTCATTTACTGAATTGGCATTTAATAGTCTCTCACTTCTCATCTGTGTTTTCCTGTGTTCCAGCCTCCTGCCAGTATGCCCATAACACAAAGAAAATAGCCCCACTCAGCAAAATACTTTCAGGTTCATAAATGACAAATAGCTGAGAAAGAAGAGAGTCTGTGCCTTAGCTGGCTACATAAGTTTAAAATGTGTCATCCTTTATTTTTTAATTATCTTTTGTTTTTTTTTTTAATTTCCCCTGTGACTCTGCAGAAGTTACGTAACCATAATTACAAGTCAAAAGGAAAGCCCTCCCCACAGAATAATTGGCAAGATGTTGAGCCATAATCATGTTGACCAAATATCTAATCATCACATGCAAGCATGCCCTTGACATTTGCAAAGATTTTCTGATTTTCCAAGATCTAAAAGTGTATCCTTTTAAGATGATTTATCAAATAAAAAAGTTTAATCCCCAATACCACAAAAATTAATAAAAATTGGGGGATTGTGGAAAATTTAGCATTGTCACTATATATTGCCAAGCTTTTTGGAAAGTAATGTAAGCTTCTATGCATGATAGAAATCATTCACTATATAGTCATTCAGAAGATATTTTTAAGATACTAGTGGGTGGAATAGGAACACTCAGGCTTCATTCTTGTCAGCAAAAAGTTCAATTAGCAACTATGTACAAAAGCCTTGGTGAAAAACCCAAAACTTGGGAACAAAACTGAAACACCCACTTGGAACCATAGAACTGAATAAAAACTTGTGAGAAGGATAAAAGAAATGGTCTTAGTTTGGCTACATCACCCCTCCAATTCCTCCCAATTAAATAAAATGCCAAATATAGAGGATTTCCCTGGTCACATGATTTCCACAGTAGAAAAAGAGAACCAGTGATGGACATTCAGCTTCCATAGAACTCCAAAACACATTCCAGGAAGCCCACTCCTGTCTCACCTCATCAGGAACACTGGGGCCAATGGCACAGCTCAACTGTCATGTGTGAAGTAGAAACAAAGAAAGGTGGTGGAGCTCACAGAAACTAGCACACAGATTTTGGTAGTAGCTTGGTGTTTTAAGTTTGATGCTCCAGTCAGCAGTAGCACCTGATCTGAGATAGCAGCCATTAGCACAACCCACCTGCAAAGCCTGACCACCTGACCACTCCTAAAAGCATGGTGGGAAGTTTAAAATAGTTTCACCTTCAGCCTCAGCACCAACCCAATGCCTCACACAGGCAAAGAAACATCCATCTCTAATAATTTCTGCAGAGCACATGGGATAGATTTGCAAGAACCAGGAGTTTGAAGAACACCTCTTCTCAGTGTCAGAGTCTACTCCAGGACCCTGACTAGATAGAAATAAGCTTGCGACTGAGAATTTCAGCAGAACATAAAGGCTACACCTGCCTAACTAGTAAGTCCAAATAGCATCTTTACCCAGCCTCAGAGCATGTTCCAAGCTCCTGCTCAGTTAGGAAGACACATGCCACTGTACATTTCTGTAAAGTATAGCCTCTGGAGCCATCTCTCCTGAGCAACAACTCCACCCAAACTAGTAACCTAGCCTCAAGTCTTCAACTGCAGAAACTAAATAGAAGTACCACATACCCCAGGAATATATCTTGCAACCCTGCTCAATCAGAGTTAATTGTGGTGTTCAGCCAGACAGCTTCACCTAACAGCAAAGCTCATCCCCCTAGTCTCAGCAGACAGCAAAGCCCAGCCAGCAGCCCCACCCATCCTCAGAGTGAAAATAGCAGTACAGTAAAGTGAAGAATCAGTGAGTAAGTTCTGATGGTCCAGGGTCACTACCAACTGTCTCATTCAGAATCAGAGGCTACCCTAAATAGTAAAGGTGTATCCTTGCTAAAGAATAGCTGCAAAGGACAGAAAAAGTGTCTGTCTCCCAAATGTGCAGAGATCAATGTAAGAACACAAAGGTTATAAAGAAATCATGGAAGTAGGATACCAAAAAGAAATCCTAATAAAGCTCCAACAATAAACTTTTAAGAAACTAGAGATTAATTATAATGAATGAAAAATTCACAATAATCCTCTAGGAAAGATCAGTAAATGTAATAAAAGGAAAATTAATTAAATTAGGAAAGTAATTCATGTACAAAATGTTAAGTTTGACAAAGAAATAGAAACAATAAAAGTAGAAATACAAGAGGTGAAGAATACAATAACTGAACTTAAAAATTAAATAGGAAGTTTTCATAGCATACTCAAAAAAGCAGAAGAAAGAATCAAGTGAAGAATGCCTACAGGAATTATGGGACACCATCAAGAGAATTGACCTTTGTATAATAAAATTTCAGAAGGAGAGACAAAAGGCAAGAAAGCATAATTAAAAAAATAACACACTGATCATTTCCCAAATATGGGGAAAGATGTGAACATTCAGATATTGAAAGTACAGAGGTCTCCAATCAAATTCAACCCAAAGAAGACTTTCACCAATACACATAACAAAGTATTACCAAAAAAATCAAAGAAAATATTCTGACAGTAACAAAAGAAACACATACCATATTTTTTAAAAAGTCATAACACATCTGAAAGGAAAGTGACCACGACACTCAACACTTGGAGCAACCAAGAGATCTTTATTGTGATGGTATCTGATTGACCGAAGAAAAACAGGAGAGAGAGAGGGCCTGGTAGGAGAGAGGTTTTATAGCCCTTTGCTGTGCTATGTAAGTCTAATAGGGTCTCTGGGTCTGCAAGCTGCCTAGTTGGCATACAGTGATTGAGTCACACAGTAGTTACTAAGGGTGTCATCTTCTGCCTTCAAGCAGATTGGGCATGGGCTACTCGTGGGTTTCAAAATGAAAAACAACAAGAGGAAGTAAAGGAAAAAAGTGCCAAATAACCATCCCAAAAGAAAGGGCTAATAAAGGGTGGAGGTTGGGTACTCAGTTTTACCCTGCAGCTAACATTTATTCAGACTATCCTGCAGCTAGCAACATCTATCAGCAGATTTCTCAACAGAAACCTTGCAGGCCAGAGGAGAGTAGACTAACATATTCAAAGTGCTAAAAGAAAAAGAAAAACACTGACAGCTAAGAATACTGTGCCCAGCAAAGCTATCCTTCAAAAATAGGGAAAAATAAAAATATGTCCTATTCAAACAAAAGCTATGGGAGTTTATCACCACTAGGCTTTTTTCAGAAATAGCTAAAGGAAGTTCTATTCTTTTTTAAAACGATAACATTGATGGACTTTTATTTTATTCATTTATTTAAATGCAGTGCTGAGAATTTAACCCAGTGCCTCACACATGCTAGGTAAGTGCTCTACCACTGAGCCCCAGCCCCAGCCCCCTACAGGAAGTTCTTTATGTAGAAACAAAATGATACTAATTACCAATATATAAAATGCATGTACAAAATTTGGTAGTATAAGCAATAGAAAGTCAAATTCAGAATACTTAGGACTAAGAAAGGAGATAAATGGTGATGCATATCTTGGCAGCAACCCAGGACGTCTGTGAAGCCCAGATCAAAGTAGTGAAATCACAGCTGGCCATAGAGGTGGGTAAATGAATACCCTAAAACTCAACATTGCATAGTTTGAGATCTAGAGGGACTTAAATTTCATTACAAGAGCAGAAATTAAGGAAAAGACTTCTTGATTCCAAACCCTAACTAGTCAGTGGGGAAGGGGAACAAAGGGAGAAAGAGGGAAAATAAAAGCCCACAAACTTGCTTCCTTAACAATTGGAAAGAAAGGCAGACAAAGTTAAAACTGAATAGGGGTAGCAAGGACAGTGAAGAAGATCCCACAATCCAGGTCAAATTGTTGGCAGAAAACTATGCCCCAAAGGGCAGCCATTTTGTGGAAAAAACAACTAGTCAGCTCCCACGGAAGAAATTAAATCTACACAGCTTTCCCCCATCCACAGATAGTCAGAAACAAAACCATAGGGGATGCATCTGAAACATGTTGTCCCAATAAACCATATAGGATATTGTAGAGGAATCAGTACTCAGTACTAGCTGAAGATTATTGAAAATCCCTCTCCCTGCCACTCCGCACTGCAAAGAGAGTGGAGTGAAGCTGATCTAAGAGTAAATCATTCCCAGGAGTGCTGCTGTACCCCGATGTTGCTGTCCAAGAGAGCACAGGCAAAAATAGGGCCAATTGACATCTTTCCCAAGTGGCAGTGAAGCCAGAATTAGACAGGCAGTCAGAATAGATAAGTAAATCGAGTCAGGTCAGATCCAGTCAGGCCAATTTTGAGTGGGAAGCTGGACACTGTCCCCTGAGGGACTGAAATGTTCATTCCTTCTGAGCTCTTCCTCCACCCTTATCAAGAACCTGCCCCTGCTCCAAACTGTTGCTAAGATAACTGTCACAGGAATTGCCTCTCTTCACAGGGAGCTATAAGGTTATTAATTAACGTGTCCTGGGCTGCTGCATCCTTCCCTTCCCCCTTCAGCCCACCTGTTTCCCACCTTTTGGTGGGAAGGAGATAAATAAGGGGAAGGGGGCAAGAGAACAAAGGAAGCAGAACACCTCACTTCTGGGAATACCAGGATACCAGCTATGGCCCCCTTCTCCCTCCTGCGAGAAGTCTATGTTACTCCTTTTTAAAATAAACCCTGCTTTATATGCTTGCCTCAGTGTGCTTCTCTAAGTTTCAAACTTCAACATGTGAAGAAGCAGAACTTGTCACCGGTAACTGGCAGTGTCAGCAGGATGGAGGCTTCCTTGCCATAAAGGTCCCTAGAACACCCATAAAGGCATGCATACACTGACATCACAGTCACAGATAGTCACAACATGTTTAGACAGGCCAGTGGTGTGCAGTGATCCACAGCAACCAGCAACAGCCCTGAGCCCTGTATATCCACAGCCAACAGAAGCTGAAGGCACTGAGCACACATATTTGGGATTCTGGGATAACCAGCAAGTACCCAAGGTTTCACAGAGGAGTGTCCCAAATACACAAGCCACTGCTCAGTGTGCCCAGATACAAACCCAGTGACCTGGGTACTCCCAAGAGGGGCAGCAGCCCTCTAACTCCCTTGGGTCACCCAGTTCCACTTCAGCCATAGACTGGACACTACAAAACATGCATGGGGGGATGTTATAGCTCTGATTACATGGAGTTTTACTTTAGGACAGTACCCAAGACTATGCCCACTAACAGGGATAAACCTAGCTGCCAAGCCACAGACAATTAGGAATCATCTTCTCTACACATCAATGAATGGAGAAGGCCTCCTAAAAATTGTATCAGAGATATGTTAGTGTGATCACTACCTCCACACCCAGTAAAACTTAGAGGTAAAATCCAAATCAGGAAGACCCAATTATCTATCTCAACACCTCCAATACCTTGGCATGAAATATCAGTAAACAGCTCTAATGTTACTATTTGTACTGAACTGACATTTTCTTATTGTTCATTATTTTAGTCCTCTTCCCAGTTAAATGTATTTCTTATGATGTTTTAGAGCATTAATTGAAATTACCCTATTTTCTTTTCCTTGCTCAAATTTATACTTGTTCCTATTCAGTCTCTCTTTCCTCTCTTGCATTATCTGATCCTGTCTCAAACCCCACTCCCTTAGTTTCTTCTTTTTATCTCTGTATTATTTTCTTCTTTTCTTTCTTTATTCTTATTTTATATATCCATCTTTTCTTCCATTTTCAACCCCTATATACTTTAATAGTAATTATATTATCTTCAATACTTAATTTCTCAATGTATTCAAGATCATTACTCCCATTTCGTACTTGGATTGGAGGATGTTGTGGTTTGGATATGATGTGCCCTCCAAAAGTTCATGTGTGAGACAATGCAGGACTATTCAGAGATAAAATTATTAGATTATGATAGTTGTAACCTAACCAGTGGATTAATGTCTTTGAACTAACTGGGTGATAACTATAGACAGGTAGGGGGTGGCTGAAGGAAGTAAGTTACTGGGGTTGTGTCTTTGGGGTTTATAATTTGTCCCTGGAATATCTCTCTCTCTCTCTCTCTCTCTCTCTCTCTCTCTCTCTCTCTCTCTCTCTCTCTCTCTCTCTCCTTTCTGTCATGTCCTAAATTGTTTTCCTCTGCTATTCCTTTCCACCATGAAGTCATTTAACCTCAGGTGCACAGCTATGGAGTCAGTCAACCATGGATTGAACCTCTGAAACTGGGAAGCCAAAATAAGCTATTCATCCTCTAATTTGTTCTTGTCAGGTATATTAGTCACCAGCAACATGAAACTGACTAATACAGAGAAATTTTGGAAAATACCCTTAATATTTTTTTTAAGATTTATTAGTTTATGGCTTTTTCTTAAGTTATTGTAATTAATAGGTATTAGTATCTTCTCTCATCCAGTGATGCTGGATGCTGGGCATAGCACCAAATGTACATTAAGTGGAAGTATTGGTACTTATTTATTTGCTTAGCCTGGAGACTTACTAAAGGTAATAGAGCTCACTAAAAAGTCTCATGTAAAGATAGAAGAGATAATCATCACAGAATATGGGTATAAATATTAGCAATACGAAAAAGGGAACAATTCATCCCATAACACTACAACAACTGACCCTGTTGGCACCACAGTGAAGGAAATGCTAAAGAAAGAATTTAGAAAGTTGGTACTTAAAATGTTCAGTGAACTAAAAGAAGACCTAAGAAATGAACTAAGAGAGAAAATACAGGAAGTGAAAGGGCATTTCAATAAAAAGATAGAGATTATGAAAAAGAAGCAAACAAAAATCCTAGAAATGAAAGACCCAATAAATGTAATTAAAAATTCAATTGAAAGCATACCAATAGATTAAACCACATAAAAGACAATTTTTTCAAGCCTCGAGTACATAGTATATAATCTCAAAAACAAAACCAGCAACAAAGAAAAGAAAATAATAAGACCATAAACAGAATATTCAAAAAACTTGAGATAATATCAAGAGACCAAATATAAGAATCACTGGCTTATAAGAAGGCACTGAGATATAAACCAAAGGAATTCACAACTTTTCAGTGAAATGACCTCAGCAAATTTTCCAAACCATAGGTATAAGATGGAAATCCAAATACAAGAGGCATTTAGAACCCGAAATAGATAAAATAAAAAATATCCCCTAAAATATCCTCTATACACATATTATAATTGAAATGTCTAATATACTGAAAAAGGATAGCATTTTAAAAGTTGCAAGAGAAGAATGGCACATCATATTTAGAGGTAAGCCAATTAGACTTTCTTCTAATTATTAGAAGAATAAACTCTAAAAACCAGAATTTCTTGTAATATGTACCAACCCCTGAATGATAATGGCTGTAACCAAGATTGCTATATTGAACAAAGCTTTCCTTCAGAATTAAAGATGAAAAAAAACCTTCTGAAATAAATAGAAACTAAAGGGATTCATAATTAATAAGCCAGCACTACAAAAATAATAATGAAATATTGCATGCAAAAGAAATGAAAAACAGACAATAGAATCAGTAAATGTATGAATCACACTGGAAGAGTAAGGAGAATCGAGTCAAAATTAAACATTAGAAATCAAAGTGGTAGAAAATAAAAATCATCCCTCTATAATAATAATATAAATGGTCCCAACTCCCCAATTAAAAGACATAAACAGAATGGATCCAAAAACAACACCCAACCATTAGTTTTTTACAAGAATCTTGCCTTAAAACATTCAAAGGCTGAAGATGAAAGGATGGAAGAAGATACATAATGAAGATAGAGACTGAAAGCAAGCCAAAATAGCTACTACTACTATCATATCTGACAAAGTAAACTTCAAACCAAAATTAATCAGAAAAGACAAAGAGGGTTGCTTCATACAGATTAAGAGAACTGTCAAACAACAAGATAATAGTAATTGTAAATATTGATGTGCCAAATGTTAGTATAGTACTTACATAAAACAAACCCTCTCTTTATAATCAGATAGACACCAATACAAATATACTGAGTGATTTCAAAAAACACACCTCTCTCACCAATAGACAGTTCATCCAGATATAAAATAAGATTCTTCAAAACTAAAAATCACTATTATTCAAATGGACTTAACAGATATTTATAGAATAGTCCATCCATCAACAACCAAATTTACTTTTTTTCTCAACTGCATATGGAACCTTCTCCAAAATAGACCAAATAGAACAAAAAGCAAGTCTTCATAAATACAACAAATAGAATTCATTGTATCTTATCAGATCATAATGAAATTAAATTAGAAGTTAATAACAAGATTCAAAGCAGAAACTATTTCAACACGTGGATATTGAATAATACATTTTTAAATGTATTTCTAGATACAATTTCTAGATATTACCTACCCAAATTGAACCAAGAAGATACAGAAACCCTAAAAAGACCAGTATCAAGCAACAAAACTGAGGCAACAATTAAAAACCTTCCAACAAAAAAAGTCAGGGACCAGATGGATTTTTGAATGAGGATTGGGTGATAGAAGAAATCAAGGGAACTTTTTAAACATTCTTAAAAATAAATGAGAACACTGGCGAGGATGCGGGGGAAAAAGGTACATTCGTACACTGCTGATGGGACTACAAATTGGTGCAGCCAATTTGGAAAGCAGTACGGAGATTTCTTGGAAAACTGGGAATGGAACCACCATTTGATCCAGCTATTCCTCTTCTCAGACTACACTCAAAGGATCTAAAAACAGCATATTACAGGGACACAGTCACATCAATGTTTATAGCAGCACAATTCACAATAGCTAAAATGTGGAGCCAACATAGATGTCCTTCAGTGGATGAATGGATAAAAAAATGTGGCATTTATGCACAATGGAATATTACTCAGCAATAAAAAGAATAAGATCATGGCATTTGCAGGGAAATGGATGGCATTAGCACAGATTATGCTAAGTGAAGTTAGCCAATCCCAAAAAAACAAATGGTGAATGTCTTCTCTGATATAAGAGGGGTGACTCAAAATGGGGTTCAGAGGGAGAGAAAGGGAGGAAGATTACCTCTAGATAGGGAATAGGGATGGGAGGGAAAGGGAGGGAGAAGGGGAATAGCATAGATAGTGAAAGGAGACTCTCATCATTATATAAAATACATGTATGAAGATGTGAATTTGGTGTCAACATACCTTATATGTAATCAGAGATATGATAAATTATGATATAATGGTGTATTAAGAATTATAATGCTAAAATAAATAAATAAATATTTTTCAAAAGAGAATGGAGATACAATATATCAAAATATCTGAGACACTATGAAATCACTTCTAAGAGGAAAGTTTATAATACTGAGTGCCTACATAAAAATAGACCCCAAATAATAATCTAATGTTATACCTTGAAACCAGAGAACAGCAAGAATGAACTAATGTCAAAACCAGTAAAATGCAGGAAATAAGATCAGAGCCAAAATTAATGAAGTTGAAAAAAATACAAAGGATCAATGCAACAAAGAGATGGTTCTTTGAAAAGAAAAACAAGATTGACAAACTCAAATTAAGCAGAGAGAGAGAGAGAGAGAGAGAGAGAGAGAGAGAGAAAGACCCAAATCAGCAAAGTTAGAAATGAAAAAGGAGATATCATTACAAATATCTCTGAAATCCAGAGAATCATTAGAAACTATTTTAAAAATTTAATTCCAATAAATTGGAAAATCTAGAAGATATTAATGAATTTCTAGATACATATTACCTACCCAAATTGAACCAATAAGATACAGAAACCCTAAAAAGACCAATATCAAGCAACAAGACTGAGGCAACAATTAAAAGCCTTCCAACAAAAAAAGTCAGGGACCAGATGGATTCTAAGCTGAGTTTTACCAGACCTTTAAAGAAAAACTAATGCCAATCTTCCTCAAATTATTCCATGAAATTGAAAATGAAGGAACACTCCCAAATAAATTTCTGAAGCCAGTATAACTCTGATACCAAAACCAGAAAAAGACACATCAAGAAAACTATAGGTCAGTATTCACTGATGAACCCAGATGTAAATATCCTTAATAAAATATTAGCAACTCATATTCAAACACACATTAAGAATTTGGTACATCGAGATCAAGTTGATTTCATTCCAGGAATGCAAGTTTGCTTCAACATATGCAAATAAATAACTATAATTCACCACATAAATAGAAGTAAGGACAAAAGTCACACAATCATCTCAATATAGGCAGAGAGTCTTCAGCAAAATCTAGCACCCATTCATGAGCAAAAACACTGAAGAAACTAGGAATAAAAGGAATTTAACTCAAGAGCAAAAAGCTATACACGGTAAACTTGAAGCCAACATCATAACTGACTGGAGAAAAACTGAAAGCATTTTCTCTAAGATCAAGATCATGCCTATTCAATATATTCTAACTGAAGCAATCAGGAAAGAGAAGGAAATTAAAGGGATACAAATAGGAAAAGAAGTAAAATTATGCCTGTTTGCTGATGGCATGATTCTATACGTAGAAATTTTTTTTTAATAGCAGAAGACTTCTAGATAAACAAATTCAGCAAAGTATCAGGGTACAAGATCAACATACAAAACTCAAGAGGTTTCTTATATTCCAACAATGAATTTGCTGAGAAAGAAATAAAGAAAAAAAATTCCATTCACAATAGCCTTTAAAAAATACTTGTGAGATTGGGCTGGGGATGTGGCTCAAGCGGTAGCGCGCTCGCCTGGCATGCGTGTGGCCCGGGTTCGATCCTCAGCACCACATACAAACAAGGATGTTGTGTCTGCCGAAAACTAAAAAATAAATATTAAAAAATTCTCTCTCTCTCTCTCTCTTTAAAAAAAATACTTGTGAGGGCTGGGGCTGGGGCTCAGTGGTAGTACACTTGCCTGGCATATGTGAGACACTGGGTTTGATTCTCAGCACTACATATAAATAAATAAAATAAAGGTCCATCAACAACTAAAACAATGTTTTTTAAAAAAAATAGGTGGATTAATGGAATAGAACTGCACATTCAGAAATAAAACCCTGACATTTATAAAAAAATTTAAAATACCTGTGAATAAATCTAACCAAGGAATTGAAAGATCTCTACAATGAAAACTTTAGAACACTGAAGAAAGAAATTGAAGACTACCCAAGAAAATGGAAAGACATCCCATGTTCTTGGACAGACAAGATTAATACTGTCAAAATGACCATACTATGAAAAGTGTTATACAGATCCATTGAAATCCTCATCAAAATATCAATAACATTCTTCACACTCCTAAAATAATTTAAAAGAATAAATGATCCAGAATAGCGACAACAATGCTCAGCAAGAAGAGTGATGCTGAAGACATAATAATAATCCCTGATCTCAAATTATACAGAGGTATAGTAACAAAACAGCCTGGTTTTCGCATAAAAATAGATGTGAAGTCCATGGAATATAACAGAAGACACAAAGACAAATACACTTAGATAATTATCTGAACCTTAACAAAGATACAAAAAAAAATAAGCTGGAGAAAAGATAGCCTTTTTAATGCATGGTGCTGGGAAAACTGAATATATGTAGAAGAATGAAATTAGATTCCTATCTCTCACCCTGCATAAAAATCAACTCAAATTGGATCAAATTCCTTGGAAACAGACCAGAAACACTGCAACTATTTGAAGGAACATAGGGTAAAACTCCAAAATATTGATGCAGAAATCAATTTCCTTAATAAGATGCCCAAATCTCAAGAAATAAAACCAAGAATCAATAAATGGATGGCTTCAAATTTAAAAGTTTCTGCCCAGCAAAGGAAACAAGAGCATGAAGAGAGAGCCTACAGAATGGGAGAAAATCTTTGCCAGCTATTTTTCCAACAGGGGAATAATATTCAAAATACATAAAGAACGAAAAGACTTAACACCAAAAAACCCCAAATAACAAATCAATTAATGGGCAAATGAACTACACAAACATTTCTCAAAGAATAAATACAAACAAACAATGCATGTGAAGAAATGTTCAATATCCTTAGCAGTCAGGTAACTGCAAATTAAAGCTACACTATTTGATCTCACTGCAGTTAGAATGGCAATCATCAAAAATACAAACAATAATAAATACTGACAAGGATGTGGAGCAAAGGGTACTGAAGTTTGTTGTTCAGACTGAAAATTAATACAATAACTTTAGAAAGAAAAAGACAATGTAGTATTTATTCACAATGGAATAATATTCCATTTTTAAGAAAAGAAATCCCATCATTTGTGACAAGGATGAAAAGAAGACTAATGAAATAAGCCAGGCAGAGAAAGACATATTTTATGATCTCCCTTATTTATGGAATGTAAAATGACCAAACTTATAGAAGCAAAAAGTAGAATGTTGGTTATCAGAGGCTGGGGAGAAGGAGAAATGCAAAGAAATTGGTCAAAAGATTCAAAGTTTCAGTTAGGTAGGAAGAATTAATTTTTTGAGATTTATCACATAGTATGTTAACTGCAGATAATAATGAATGATATATTTAAAAATTGCTATGAAAGTAAATTTCAAATGTTCTTATCACAAAATAAGTATTTGAAGATATGTTAAAAGATGTTAATTCGATTGTTTTAATCATTACATATTTTATATATATAAAACATTAATTGTGTTTCACAAATATATACAATTCTAAATACTACATGTACTATATTTGAGGCACCTTGTTACACACTAAGACTTCAGTGGTAGCTAATATGGACCCAGTCCCCACTGAGCTTAAGAACAACTTAGGGAGACATACAATTAAAGCAGCAATTGTAATAATTATGATGCATTCTACAAGAGGTTAACCTCTCAAGTGACTGTGAATATATGATAGAGAGGCATTTATCCTGGATTTGTAAGTGAGAATGGAGTTAGGAAGTCTTCTCACAGGTGATAAAATTTCAGCTGAGACCCAGTGGGATGAGTAATCCTGGCAGTATCCAGGCTGCAAGTGTGGCACATTTTGGGAACTGAACCAATTTCATTACAATTGGAATATCAACACAAAGGAGAGGTGGTTTAGAAAAATGGGGGCTGATAAACAGAAAGATGTCAAGTTATGAGTGGTTTTCGTAGACATGTTAAGATATTTAGATGTTGGCATTGTGGCTCAGTGGTAGAGCATTTGCCTAGCACATGTGAGGCACTGGGTTCAATCCTCAGCATCACATAATAAAAAAAATAAAGTTATAAAAATATATTTAGACATTATCCTTTGACAATGGGGAGTTGTTGAAGGCTTTTGAGCAGTGAAAGGATATGATCAAAATTGATCCCTTAAAAATCACTGACAGAGGCTGGGTTGTGGCTCAGTAATAGAGTACTCGCCTACCATGCATGGGGCACTGGGTTTTATCCTCAGCACCACATAAAAATCAAATAAAGATATTAGGAAAGGTAGCAGAATACAACAGTCATTAATATGGTATTATGTAAAAATGTGGATGTGTAACCGATGTGATTCTGCAACTTGTAATTGGGGTAAAAATGGGAGTTCATAACCCACTTGAATCAAATGTATGAAAGATGATATGTCAAGAGCTTTGTAATGTTTTGAACAACCAATAAAAAAAAAGATATTTTGTCTACCTAAAACTAAAAAATAAGTATTTTTAAAAAATCACTTTTGGGGCTGGGGTTGTGACTCAGTGGTAGAGCACTTGACTAGCATGTGTGAGGCACTGTGTTCAATCCTCAGCACCACATATAAATAAATACGATAAAGATCCATTGACAACTTAAATACTAAAAGAAATCACTGTGGCTGCAATGTAGAAAACTAGTTTGTGTAGAAGAAAAGAATGGAAGCAGTGAGACAAATCAGGAGGTTATTGCAGTTGATAACAGAGAAAAGGTAGTGCCTGGAGCAGCAGTAGAAATAAAGAAGAATGGAGAGATACAAGGGATATTTAGGAGGTAACATGAACAGGACATGGTGATTGAATGTGGGAGAAGACAAAAAAGGTATTGAGAACTAGAAGTCCCTTGATTTAGGGCAGAGGAAACTGGGTAATGACATTCACTAAGAAAGAACATAGGAAAAGGGTGATCATGAAGGGCTGGAGGAAGGAACAAAGGAAAGAGGTAAATTTTGGTAATTTGAGTATGTGGCACATGTTGTATATCCAGATAAAGATACATTGTCAATAGAGTCAGTAATAGGCTTGAGATGGAAATATAATTTGAGAATTAGCATCATATAGAAATTTTATTTGAATTCCTTACAATGTAAGGCAAGTAAAAAGGCCTGTGGCTCAAGTCCTGAGAAATGCAGCATTTAAAGTCTAGGCATAAGAGAATCAACACCCAAATGACATTAATGGAAAGGCCAGAGGAAAAAATCTAAAGGGTTGTATCATCTAAGATATAGGAAGAGAACATATTGAGCAAAAGAAAGTAGTCAACAATGCAGCATGCTGCTCAGAAAATAGGCAGGATGGGGATAAAGTATCCACCAGATTTAATGACTTAGAGATAATTTTCTACTCCTGGTCTTGGTTTACTCACTTTTAAAATGTAGGAATTGAGATGATTTTGATCTCACACTATATTTAAAATATTCTCACTTTTGTCTGCTTTGATCTTCTTCACATGTGATTCAATTTGAAGAAAGAATTCCATGGATTAAAATTTTAATAAAAACTAGCCACTGAACTATTGGTAATGCCTTTCTATCTCTAATATTCTGTGCTTCTTTTGGAGGGCATCAAGGATTTAACCCAAGGGTGCTTAATCACTGAGCCACATCACTAGACCCTTTTTATATTTTATTTAGAGAAAGGGTCTTGCTAAATTGCTTAAGCCCTCACTAAGTTGCTGAGGCTGGCTTTGAACTTGTGATCTTCCTATCTCAGCCTCTGGAGCTGCTGGGATCATCCATTCAAGACACACCCTACACTTATCCTACTTTAACATTATATCCAAATGGTTCCTTGTATGAATCTTCAACACTATCAGTCTGGCCTCATTATATTGACAACCTAGATTCTGCATATCCCTTTCACTCCTCTGTCATTCAAATTCTTTTCCAAGTCAATCTTCTCTCAGATGCCTTCCTTGACTCCAATTCACACCAACCATATGCTCTTCTACCCTTGTTTTAGCAATTACCACCCACTACCTCTGACTTAGTAGTTCTCTGAAGTACATTAGTTTTATCACCCCAGTAAAACTATAAATTCCCCTACAGCAGCAACTATGTATTTGCTTACCCATAACCTGTACTTTAAACAGGCCATGTGCTCAGCAAATGCCTGATAAAGACCATTTGGTATGTGGCCTTCCTTTTTAGTGGTTAAGGAAGCAAGACCAAACCCTACACTGTTATTTGTGGTTTGCTTTTTATAAAGAATTTTCACTCTATGGTATTTGCTATGGTTAGTGGGGTGAAACAGGGAGATGTCAATATTTTAGTTGCAGTAAAGAACAAAAAACAAGCAAATGCCACAGGAAAAAAGCAATATTAGGCATTACACTTAGTAACCCAGGACTTTTGTTACACACCCTCAAACCCCAGCATGGGCCTGGCCTTAAGAATTAATATTTTACACTGAGAGGCACTCATTTTTAAAGAAGGTTATGTTTGAGGTTATAGCTAGTGGACCATATTGCTTTAATGGGGACAATATAAAAATCATACATTTTCTAAACAAGGGCTGTGGGAATTACTTTGATTTGACTTGTGGTGCATTTACCCTGGAAGGAAAGCAGGTAAACATGGCCGAGACTTCCATTAAGCTATAAAAATTGATGGAGCCAATTATCTCCCTCCTGAAACTTAGCCAACACAGGAAAAAGAAAAGAAATGGTTTGGAAATGGACATGGGCCACTGATGGAGGTCCAAGTGGCATCTAGGTAGTCTGATTTTCACTGTGGCTCACAAAGAAGCAATTTTCCTAGGAGAACAAAAAGTGAATGAAGTCAATCAGCTTTTATTAAGCCTTTCTGTTTCTGTAAGCCTTTGAATTGAGTCCTGTCGGGTGGTGAAATTAAAATACAGGGTTCCTGGTCCTAGCTCTGGAGAAACTTACAGTGTAGTAGGCGCAGCCAAGACAAAGACAAAAAAAATGAAGAAAGAAAATTTACAAATTGAAATGATCTGGATTAGCTGAAATAAAATATAAATTAGCTTCAAGTATCCAGGAAATGGGTAGCAAAGGAATTAAATGATACAGAATGTTACACACATGCTAAGTGTGTCCTCATGTGTATGTGACAATTCTGTCCATTGGGGAGGCAGTGCTGCAATATGCTGGGAGTTTTATCCTGAGGAAGTATATGAGTTAGATTGTTGGAAGAAATGGGATATTCTCTTTGACTTTACAAGCAATGGGTGCACAGACAAAAATAAACAAGAGCATGTAATGAAAAGGGAAAAAAATCAGGCTTGTTAGACTAGCCAGGTTTTGTGAGCAAGCCTGGGGTTGGGAGTTGAGCAAAAGGCACACTAAAGTTATCAGTGGAGAAAAAGCTAGAGAGAGCTTCAAAGCCCATTATACTTACTGGTAAAAGATGAAACCTTTCCCACTCTGGTCAGGAACAGACAAGAATGCCCACTTTCACCACTTCTGTTCAATAGTGTACTGGCAGTTTTATCCCAAGCAATTAGGCAAGAAAAAGAAATGAAAGGCAGGGAAATCAAGATGGTGGAGTACAGGTAGGCTGCATATCTCAGCTTCTCTACCATTTGGGACAAAAGCATCAAGAGAACAGTTGATTGGAAAGGTGGGTGAAATAGGACTAAGACACAATATTAGCCTGTCAGAGACTTGGAGAGACTCCAGAATTCTGGTTACTACAAAAGAAAGAAGGAAAAAATATTAACCCTGAAACTTCTCCTGCATTATTGGGGCAGGTCTTGGAGGAGGGTTAACAATGGGAGAAATGAAGAGAGGCAAAGCTGACAGGTTTACTTTGGAAACAGGGTAGAAGAGAAAGTCAGACTGAGATGTGGCAGGAGCTGCAAACCCACCTGATGTGTGATAACTGTTCCTCTTCTTTCAATTTGTTGTTGGAGAACTATTATAGGCAGCAATTTTGTAAAGTCTAGGCTTAACATTATAGCCCTAGAAAGAATTAAATTCCTTCAGCTTCATCCCACCTGGAGATACCAGCAATTATCATCATATGGAACTCCTTTGAACTGGTCCATCTGAGTAACATGTACAGTGATACAGTGGTATTGCTGAAAGCAGAAATCTGCCCCCCACCCTGCCCCTGCGAGAAAGAGGCAGAGCACAATGAGGAGAGCACATGACACTGTCCAGTAGTATTGCACCTAAGGAGCTGTGCTTCTGCTGCACACCATGCCTCTTCTGCACACCATGATGCCTCTGCTATCTCTGCTGTGGGCCACACACCAAAAACTACATGGACAAGCACACATCCACCACAGCCCAACAGTTGAATATCCCAGAGAAGGGAGATATCAAAGCATTTGGATTCATTTTAGACATTCAAAGCCACCTCAGCCTCAACAGAGAAAAGGTGAGAACTATTTTGATAGCCCTCAGCATTCACAGTATTTCTACAGGTGAGGACACAAGGCTGCAGGACCAGCCAGGGAGAGATCTGGCTTTGGACTACAGACAATCAGAGGCCATTTTCTCTGACCCTCCACAGAGCTCTTAGGTCCCTGAGTGTGCCAAGGAAATGTGGGAGCTGCCCAAAGGTTCACATCAGAGGTGGGTGGGATGAAATCTGTGTAGATACGTGCCAAGGCCTAAGGTTTGCACCATTTTTAAAGCACAAAGCTGAACTAGAGGGGAAAAAAAACTAAATATACAGCTCCCCAAAATAGCACAGAGATGACTGATACAGTTCTTACCTCCCCAACCAAAGACATTCAGAGAACACAAGACCAAAGCTTGGGCATTTACTATACCTCCCAACACCTGGCAGAATCCAAGCCTGAAAAGGCCCAGTAAGAAGTTTCTCAATCTCAAGTGTCACAGTGAGAAGTAATTTAAGATTCTCATCATTCTTTATTTCACTGCCTTTATCTTCTCTGTATTGATAGAATTCCTCTCATTATTTGATGTTAGATACTTTAATTCAATGTTATCATTTTTAATGTTTTAATGGGTTAATTGGATGGAATCATTTCTCATTTATTTAACTTTTTTTTCCTCTGATCACATTTTCTGCCTCTCTTTCCATCCCACTGCCCCCCATTTTTAATCATTTTAGTTATTTTCTTTTTGATTCATCTTCTGTTTTCTTTTCATGCCTTATATAGTTTGATAGTAATTTTACTTTCTTTAATATCTGACTTTTCAGTCTAAAGTATTACTTATATTTTCCACATTTGAACTTTTGGAGTTACAGAGAATATTTTTAATAATTTTTTTGTTTGGCTTGTTAGCATATGGTTTTCTCACACTTGGTCACAGTCACTGATTATTACCTCCTCTGAAAGAAATGTCAGGAATTGATCACAGCACTGAAGACATGTTGAGTTGGTGTTTTAAAAAATATTTTTAGCTGTAGATGGACAAATGCCTTTATTTTATTTATTTATTTATTTTTATGTGGTGGTTAGGATCAAAACGCAGTGCCTCACATATGCTAGGCAATTGCTCTTCCACTGAACTACAACCCCAACCTCTTGAGTGGGTACTTTAACACTGAGAAATACCCACATCCCAGGGCAAATAAAAGAGAAAGCACAGAACTAAAAGACCCTTAAATAAAAGTAGAAGAAATATCCATCCCAGCAGATGAACAAACCTCAACACAGAAATAGAAGAAACATAAGAAAACAAGGTTAAAAAATGCCACCAAGCTGGGCATGGTGGCGCACACCTATAATCCCAGTGGCTTGGGAGGCTGAGACAGGAGGATTGCTAGTTCAAAGCCAGACTCAGAAATTTAGTGAGGCACTAAGCAACTCAGTGAGACCCTGTCTCTAAATAAAATATAAAATGGAGTTGTGGACACAGCTCAGTGGTCAAGTGCCCCGAGTTAAATCGCCAGTATCAAAAAAAAAAAAAAAATGCCACCAAAGATTCAATAAGTGGAGGAAATTCCAGACAAAGAATTCAAAAAATTCATTGTTAAAATGATCAATGAGGGGCTGGGGGCTGTGGCTCAGTGGTAGAGCACTTGCCTACCATGTGCAAGGGCCTGGATTTGATCCTCAGCACCACATAAAAATAAATAAATTAATAAATTAATTAAAGGCATTGTGTCCAATTACAACTAAAAATAAATATTATATATCATAGAGATTAGTGCTCTATCTGATGTGCATGTGGTAAAAATTTGCTCCCATTCTGTAGGCTCTCTATTCACATCACTGATTGTTTCTTTTGCTGAGAAGAAGCTTTTTAGTTTGAATCCATCCCATTTATTGATTCTTGATTTTGACTTTTGTGCTACAGGAGTCTTATTAAGGAAGTTGAGGCCTAATCTGATATGATGGAGATTTAGGCCTACTTTTTTTCTATTAGGTGCAGGGTCTCAGGTTTAATCCCAAGGTCCTTGACCCACTTTGATTTTTGTGCATGGTGAGAGATAGGGGTTTAATTTCATTTTATTGCATATGGATTTCCAATTTTCCTAGCACCATTTGTTGAAGAGGCTATATTTTCTCCAATATATGTTTCTGGTGCCGTTGTCTAATATAAGATATCTGTACTTATGTGGGTTTGTCTCTGTGTCCTGTATTCTGTACCATTGGTCTACAAGACTATTTTGATGCCAATATCATGCTGTTTTTGTTACTATAACTCTGTAGTATAGTTTAAGTTCTGGTATAGTGATGTCACCTGCTTCACTCTTCTCACTAAGGATTGCTTTAGCTATTCTGGGTCTCTCATTTTTCCAGATGAATTTCATGACTGCTTTTTCTTTTTCTATGAAGAATATAATTGGGATTTTGATTGGAATTGCATTAAAACTGTATAGTGCTTTTGGTAGTATGGTCATTTTGACAATATTAATTCTGCCTATCCAAGAACAAGGGGGATCTTTCCATCTTCTAAGGCCCTCTCTAATTTCTTCTTTAGCATTCTGTAGTTTTTGTTGTAGAGGAAGACTATAGTGCCAAGTAAAGTAAGCCAATCCCAAAAAACCAAATGCTGAATGTCTTCTCTGATATCAGGAAAGTGATTCATAATGGGGATGGGGGTATGTGAAAGGAACAGATGAACTTTAGATAAGGCAAAGGGAAGGGAGGGGAAGAAGAGGTCCAGAGGTAGGAAAGATAGTGGAATGAGATGGACATCATTACCCTAAATACATGTATGAAAACACGAATGGTGTGAGTCTACTTTGTGTTCAACCAGAGACATGAAAAATTGTGCTGTATTTGTGTAATATGAATTGAATTGCATTCTGCTGTCATATATAACTAATTAGGATGAATAAGATAAAAAATTTAAAAATAAATATTTTTAAAATGATCAATAAATTAAAAGAAGATCTATGAAATGAACTAAGGGAGAATATACAAAATATGAAAGAACATTTCAATAAAGAGACAAAGATCCTGAAAAAGAACCAAACAGAAATCCTGAAAATGAAAAATCCAATCAAATTAAAAACTCAGTGGAGAGTCAAACTAAACAGAGGAAAGAATTTCAGGGCTCAGAGACTAGATGAAGAAATTAGAACACTATGAACAGAATATACAACAGCTTTGGCATAACATTAAGAGGCCAAACATAAGACTTATAGTTCTTAGGGAAGAAGAGAAAATGCACATTAATGGTGTAGAAAACTTATTCAGTAAAATAATAGCAGAAAAATCCCCAATCGTGGGAATGAGATGAATATATAGGTATTGGAGACTTTTAGAGTTCCAAATAGGACAATAAAAGATCCTCTCCATGCAAAAATTCTGAATGAAGAAAAAATTTTAAAAGCTACAAGAGAGAAGCACCAAGACCCTTATAAAGGAAACCCAATCAGTATGACAGATTTTTCAGCAGAAACTCTAAAGACCAGGAGGGCACAGAATGATGTATTTCAAACCTCAAAGGAAAACAGCCACCAACCTAGATTACCATATCTGGCAAAGTTATCCTTCAGAATCTAAGAAAAAAATCAAAACCTTCCAAGATATGAATACATGAAAAGAATTTATGAACACTAAGCCAGCATTGCAGAGAATACTTAAAGGAATCCTACAAACAAACAGAAAAGGAAGATAAAAATAATCAAGATAGCATGGGAAAAATAAATCACATTAGAAAAATTAATACATGAGAATTAGGAATGATTCAAACATTAGAAAGAAAAGAAAATTATATGAAATAACACATGCCCCTCTATAATAACACTGACGGTAAATGGTCCTAATTCTCCAAATAAAAGAAAAAACTGACAAAATGGATTTTAAAAAAAGACCCAACTGAATGATGTCTCCAAGAAACACACCCTCATATACAAGAACATTCCCAGACTGAAAGTGAAAGGATGGAAAAGATATTCCATTAAAATGGAATCTGAATGAAAGGAGGAATAGGCACACATATCGGACAAAACTGATTTCAGGTCAAACTAGTTAGAAGAGACAAAGAAACTCACTACGTATTGGTAAAAACTACAAACCAACAAGAAGGTATAACAACTATAAATATTTTTGCCCTGAATATCAATGTACCCAATTTTTATAAAACAAACATTACTTGATATAAAGGATAGATAAGGGGCTGGGGATGTGGCTCAAGCAGTAGCATGCTCTCCTGGCATGCGTGCGGCCCGGGTTCGATCCTCAGCACCACATACAAAGATGTTGTGTCTGCCAAAAGCTAAAAAATAAATATTAAAAAATTCTCTCTCTCTCTCTAAAAAAATAATAAATGATAGATAAGACCAAATAGTGGGTGATTTCAATATTCTGCTTTCACTATCAGGTCATGTAGACAGAAAGTCAACAAGGACATATCATATTTAAACTATACTATAGATCAAATGAACTTAACAGACATCTATAGAATACTTTATCCAACAACTGAATACACTTTCTTTTCATCTGCTCATGGAACTTTCTCCAAGGCTGATTATATATTAGTTCATAAAGCAATTCTTAGCAAACACAAAAACATTGAAAAAAATCTCTGTCATCTTTTCAGGTCATAATGGAATGAAATTGGAAATAGATAGCAAGACAAACTTTAGACACTAAACAAATACTTGGAGACTAAACAATACACTTTTGAATGATGAGTGAGTCATTGTAGAAATCATGGAGAAATAAAAAAGTTTTGGAACTAAATGGAAATAAAATACACCAGAATATGTAGAATACAGTGAATGGTATTCTAGTAGTTATTAGCTATGATTGCCAGAGAGAGAGAGAGAGAGAGAGAGAGAGAGAGAGATCTTGAATAAATAACCTAATGATTCTCTCAAAATCTTAGAGAAACAAGAGCAGACTAATACCAAAACTAGTAGTAGAAGGGAAGACATAATATCAGAGCTTAAGTTAATGAAATAGTAAAGCAAATCAAAGGATTCATGAAACAAAAGAGTTGGTTCATTCAAAAGATAAGATGGAAAAACACTTGGCTAAATTAATCAAATGAAAGAGAAAACCCAAATTAAGTAAGTTAAAGATAAAAATTGAAATATTATAACAGACAAAATGAAATCCAATGGATCACTAGAGAGTATTCTGAAAATTCATATTCCAATAGGCTGGAAAATCTAGAAGAAATTAATTTCTAGGTACATATGACCTTAAAAGCTGACCCAGAAGGATACAGAAAATCTGAACAGACCAATAACAAGCAATGAGATTCAAGCAGTAATAAAAAGCCCTCAAGAAAAAAAAGCCCAAGATCATATGGATTCACAGCTGAATTTTACCACATTTTTAAGGAAGAACTAACTTCAATGCTCCTTAAATTATTCCATGAAGTAGAAATGGTGTGAATGCTTTCAAACTCATTCTATAAAGCCAGTATCACCTTGATATGAGAACTAGATATGGACATTTCAAGGAAAGAAAACTATAGACGCAAATCCTTGATTAACATAGATGCAATATCCTTAATAAAATATTAGCAAGTCAAATTTAAGAATTCATTAAAAAATCATACACCACATTCAAATTGGTTTCATTCCAGGGATGCAAGGATTTTCAATATATGCAAATCAATAAATGTCATACACCACATAAATAGAACCAAGGACAAAAACTGCATGATCATCTCAATAGATGCAAAAAAAAAGAGTCTTAGACAAAATTAAACAACCCTTTATTATTAAAAAAAAATAAACTAAATGTAGTAGGGATAGAAGGAACTTAGATAAACATACTGAGGGGTATATACAACAAACTGAAAGCCAACATCATACTGGAGGGGAAAAAACTGAAAGAATTTCCTTTAAAATCAGAAATAAGAGAAGAATGTTCACTCTCACAACTCCTATTCAATAAAGTACACAAAAATTTCATCTGAGAAATTAGGCAAGACAAATAAATAAAAGGGATACAAATAGGGAAGGAAGAAGTCAAATTACCCCTATTTACAGATGAAACCAGAAGAGTGATAGAGCTGATTTAAAAAATACAGCAGGATATAAAATGAGGACATAGAAATCAATAGCTTTTCTAATCAACAATAACGAATCTGTTGAAAAAGAAATCAGGAAAACTATCCCATTCACAGTGGCTTAAAAAAATTTAAAAACCTAGGAATAATCTAACCAATGAGGTAAAAGATCTACATGAGGAAAAATACAGAATGCTGAAAAAGGAAATTGAAAATATACTAGAAACTGGAAAAAACTTCCAATGCTCATGGATGGGCAAAATTAATATTGTTAAAATGGTCATATAAAAAAGCAAACTATAGATACAATGCAATACCCATCAAAATATCGATAATAGTCATCACAGAACTAGAAAAAAATCCTAAAATTCAGGCAGAAGAAAAATTACCCGGAATAATCAAAGCAATCCTGTACAAAAAGAGCAAAGTTGGAGACATCACAATATCCAACTTCCAATTTTACTAATCTGCAGTAACTAAAACTGTGGCACTGGCATACAAATAGACACATAGATCAATGAAATCAAAGACAAAGAAAAAAACCCACACAGATATTGACATCTGATGCTTGACAAAGGTGCCAAAAATATATTGTGTAGAAAAAGCCTCTTTAACAAATGGTGCTCAGAAGACTGTCCATTTATGTAGAAGAATGCAATGAGACCCCTATCTGTCACCCAGTATAAAATCAACTCAAAAAATGATCAAATATCAAGGTGCAGCACCAGAAATTTTCCAACTATTAGAAGAAAACAGGAAAAACACTTCAATACATAGGCACAGGCAACAACTTCCTAAATAGGACTCCAATACCCAGGAGACAATAACAAGAATGAACAAATGGGATTGCATCTAAATAAAAAAGCTTTGGCATAGCTAAAGAAATAATTAACATAGTGAAAAGAGCCTGTAAAACCCGAGAAAATCTTTGCCAGCTATTCTTCCAACAGAGGGCTAATATTCAGAATATATAAAGAACTCAAAAATTCAAACCACACACAAATATAAAAATAACCCATTCAATAAATGAGCCAATGAACTGAACAGACATTTCTCAAAACAAGAAGTACAAATGGCCAATAGCTACATGAAAAAAAATGTTCAACATCTTTAGCCATCAGGGAAATGCAAATCAAAACTACACTGATTTCATCTCACTCCAGTTACAATAGCAATCATCAAGAATACAAATAACAATAAATGCTGGTGAAGGTGGGGAGGAAAGGGAACTTATACAATGCTAATGGGAATGTAAATTCATATAGCCGATATGGAAATCCTTACGGAAGTTTCTCAAAATAACAAAAATTAGAACCACCATCTGATCCAGCTATTTTCTTGGTATTTATACAAAAGAATTAAAGGCAGCATACTTTACAGATATATGCCTGTCCATATTTTTCCAAGCACAATTCACAATAGCCAAGTTATGGAATCAGCCTAGGTGCCCACCAACAGATGAATGGATGAAGAAAATATAGAATCTATACACAATGGAGTCTTATTCAGCCATAATTTGCAGGAAAATGAATGGAACTAGAAAACATCATGTGAAGCAAAATGAACTAAACTCAGAGAAGTACTTTTCTCTCATAAGTAGAACCTAAAGGCAAAAAAAAAAAAAAAAAATGGACATAATGAGCTGGGAGTTGTAGTGCACATCTGAACCCCAGCGGCTCGGGAGGCTGAGGCATGAGGATTACAAGTTCAAAGCCAGCCTCAACAACTTAGTGAGGTCTTAGGCATCTTAGTGAGACCCTGTCTCTAAACATAAAAAAAAAAAAAAAAAACAGCTGGGGATGTGGCTCAGTTATTAAGTGCCTCTGGGTTCAATCCCTGATACAGAAAAAAAAAAAGTGACATCATGAAAGGAGAAAGGAGACCAAGACTTATAGGCTAGAAGGGGAGGAGGTGAAGAGTAGAAGACTAGAGGAGGGACTGAGGAGTGAAATTTATAAAATTATAAGCATGCACCAATATGCCACAATGAAACCCGCCAGTCTGTTTAATTATATGGCATGTTAATTACATTTCAGTAAATCTGTTATTATGAGTTGAAATGTGTCTTCCCCCAAAATGTTAAAATCCTAACCTCTAGTACCAGTGTCATGTGAAAATAGGGTATTTACACATACATAAGGTGTTTACATCTGTAAACATGAAGTTATTTAGTTGGTCCTGAATCCAATATGACTGCTGTCCTTATAAGACAAGACAAAGTTGAACAAAGATACACAGGGAGAATGCCATGTGACAACTGAGGAAGGGACTAGTGTGTTGTAGCTGCAAACCAAGGAACACCAAGGATTGGTAGTCACTACCAGAAACTAGAGAGAGGCAAGGGATGATTCTATTCAGTCTCAGAGGGAGTCTGGCCCTTCAAACACCTTAATTCCAGAACTGTGAAATAATTTCTACTGTTTTATGCCACCTAGTTTGTAGTATTTTGTTATAATAGCCCTAGGAAACAAATGCAACCTAAAAAATAAAACAACCCAACAAGTTTTCTATTGTATAAGATATCAGAAATAACAGTGGACCGAGTTAAGGAATCTAAGTTTTTGTCCTTTTTCCTGACTCAATGTATAACATTGGGCAAGACACTAACTCTCCATGAGCCTAAGTTTTTGCTTTTATAAAATCTAGGGATTTCCTTGCATGATCAGTAATGTCACCTCAAATATGACTTTCCCAGTCATTAATTGGACTCATTTATTTTAAAATTCTGAAAATGTTAGCATGGGACTCCAAATTCAAATGAAGTACTTTCATAAATAATCATACTTTCATAAATAATCCTCCCACCTTGAAACTCTTTTGATCATCTTGAAATCTCACTAGAACTAAAATCACCCCATTTCTTCTAAGCTACTATAGGAACATGAAGATATTCCCTAAGCCTTATGGGGAATAACTATGAATTGTGACATAATAGTTGCTGAGACACAATACAGTTATAAGCTAAATGCCATTGTCCTTCCTCTAATACCTTGTAAATGCAGAATTTCATTTCTAGCATTGTGTTTTATAAAACCTATGTAATGCCAACAACAAGCCTCATTTAACCAAAGAAAGAAAAGTAGCATTGTCCTACTTCTTGCTTTGCCTTGTATTGAAAGATGCTTTGTATAGTTTGTAAACCACTGGTTATGATATAAATTAAAGAAATCTCATGCTGATCTCTCTTTTGTCATTAAAAATGTACAACATACTGTTGCACAACACAGCAAGTGTTCAAAATTTCTTCCTCCCCTTCCATGTTTTTAAGATTTGAAACACAATACTGTGCTTTTTTCTTTATGTTTTGTTTCTTTTTTAATCTTCCTTTTAATTTCTCCTGTGGTCTTTTCTATTTGCAAGAAAAGTCATTTGACCCTCTTGACACTGTATTGTAGCTCAAGAAATGGAGTATACATCAGTTGCTGAATTGTGTACATGCCATAAATATGTCTTTTCTTTAATACACAGCCCCATGTGAAGTTTAAATTAACTTCCCAAATCACCACAAACCAGCAGAATGTTTTTTTCACAGGCTAAATATTCAGGAAGCCTTTTTATATTTAGCTTCAGAGTAATGAACTCTTCTATCCTAAGTGCCAATCATTGCCTTTTTGGCAACTCATTATGCAGAATACCAAAGATAAAACAAAACAATCCTACAAAGAAATGACAATTAAATTGACAATGGAGGCTCAAATAAAATGGAATGATAGCTTCAAAGTGATGAGGACAAATATCTGCTACCCTGAAGTCTATGCCTGGCTAAACAATCATTAAGAAGTGAAAGTAAACAAAAGGTATTTTCAGATAAACAAGACGAAGATCATTTTTCCATTCACACCCCCTTGCTGAAAGACAATGAAAATATGTAGTTCAGTAAGAAAAAAAAAAGTAATTTCAGAAGGAAAATGTAGGACACAAGAAACAATAGTGAGCCTAGAAAACGAAAACCATGTTTGCAAATTTAAAATGCATTTATATGAAAATAAACAATAATAATAGTTGGAAATGTTTTTAATAATATATTAGAAATTAACATGAAAAAGAAGGTGATGATGAGTATTTGTGTTCTACTGTCCTTGCATTATTCAGAAAAATAGCTATCCTGATTAATATTAAATTTTGTTAAGTCACACTTTTCCATAAGCATTTAAGGAATAACTGATTTAAGATTTTAAAGAAACTACTAGAAGAGAAGAAATGAAATTCATGACTTCTAAATGAGCCGAAGGTAGAGAAAATTTTAAATAACATTATAAAAAGAATCATCACTGATAGTTCCTCAAAAAAGAAAACACAGAGTTACTATATAACCCAGCAATTCTTCTCCCAGGCATATACCTAATACAACTGAAAACATGTCCACACAAAAAACTTCTATATGAATGTTCATAGTGACATTATTCACAACAGCCAAAAAGTAGCAAAAATACCAAATGTCCATCAATTGATGAATGGATAAACAAAATATGGTATCTCCATACCATTTGATATCATCTAGGCAGAAATAGACATGAAGTACTGGTACATGCTATAGCATGGGTAGAACTTGAATACATTTGCTAAGTGAAGGAGAGCAGATGCAAAAGGTCACACATTTTATGGTTCCTTTTATATGGAACGTTCAGAATTTAAAAATTCAGTAAAGTAGACAGTAAGTTAGTAGTTGCTAGGAGGTGGGAGAATGGGGAAATCAGAAGTGACTATTTATGTGTATGGGATTTCTTTATGGAATGACAATCATGTTCTAAAATTAGATTGTGGTGAAGGTTGTGTAACTGTGAATATAACACAAGACACTGAATTTTAAGTGTTCAAAGAATTTTATAGCACGTGAATTTTATCTGAATAAATCTATTATTAAGAAATAAAAGAGAAAACAAAAAGAGATGTCCAAAAACATCAATAATCACAATAAATCAAAATGGATTACATTTAATTGTCAAAGACCCATATTGTTTTGAAAGCAAGTTTAACCCAATTTTCACAAATGTTTAATCAAAATTTTATATAAAATGTTTCCCCCAAAGAAACAAATGTTAATTTCTCTAACTCATTTGGTGAATCTAATATACCTTGATAACAAATTATAAAAGTGTAAAAATAAGACAAAAACAGGAAAATGTAATTTGTGATCATTGCTATAAAAAACTAAATCAAATATTAGGAAACTTCCAGACATAGTAGTGCACACCTGTAATCCCAGCAACTCAGGAGGCTGAGGGAGAAGGATCACAAATCTGAGACCATCCTCAGCAATTTAGAGAGACCCTGTTTTAAAATAAAAAATAAAAAAAAAATGCGGATGCAGCTCCATGGCAAAGTATTCCTGGGTTCAATCCCAAGTGGCATTCCATCCCCAGGGAAAAAAAAAAAATATATATATATATATATATATATATATATATATATATATATGTGTGTGTGTGTGTGTGTGTGTGTGTGTGTGTGTGTGTGTGTGTGTGTTTTATATATATATAAAACTAAATCTAGCAATATATTATGACTTTTTTAAACCTTATGAGCAAGTGATATTCATCCCAGGAATATAAACTTAAGAATTAGGAAATCCATGTAATTCACAAAATTAATTGTACAGAGGAGAAAAATACATCAAATCTCAGTAGGTATACAAAAAGCATTTGACAAAATGCAACACTCATTCATGAAATTAAAAGGAAAAAAAAAAACTCTTAACAAACTCATAATGAAAAGGATTTCCTTAAGTTGATAAAAGATAGCTACTAAAACCCTGCAACAAACATTATATTTAATGATGAAACATTAGAATTATACCATTTAGAATCAGAAAACAAATCAAAGATCTTCATAATTATTTGTATTCAGGTTATACTGGAGGTACTTGTCAGAACAAGAAAAATATGAAAGGACACTGTAAAGAAAAATAGCCATATTTGCAAAAAACTATTGGTACTACTCAGGCATTTCAACAATGCTGCTGTATGTCAAATCAATATAGAAAATCCAATGTACCAACAATAATGAATTAGAAAATATAAAATATATTTTAAATATCATTCACAATAGCAAGAAAACCTGGGAGTAAAACTAACTATGTGTATAATCATAAAGGAGAAATTATTCAATTCTATCCCAACCAAAAACTAAACTATTTTTTCATTGACGTTGACAAGCTAATTCTGAAAGGGATATAAGAAAGTAACAGGCCAAGAATGGTCAAGAAATTTTTGAAGATGAGGGGAGATTCACCCTACCAGGTATCAATTTATTATAAAACCATTACGTTAGAAATATGATATCAGCCTAAAAATAATCAAATAGGGGCTGGGGTTCTGGCTCAGTGGTAGAGCACTTGCCTTGCATGTATGGGGCACTGGGTTCAATCCTCAGCACCACATAAAAATAAATAAATAAAATAAAAGTATTGTGTCCATCTACAACTAAAAATTTTTTAAAGAGAGAGAGAGAGTTTTTTAATATTTATTTTTAATTTTCAGTGGACACAACATGTTTATTTTTATTTTTATGTAGTGCTTAGGATTGAACCCAGCACCCCGCACATGCCAGGCAAACGCGTTACCGCTTGAGCCACATCCCCAGCCCCAACAACTAAAATTTTTTAAATTTTTAAAAATAATCAAATAGCCAACAGACTTTCTGTAAACCATCAGATAGTTTCTTTTTAAAAGCTTTACATCCATGAGGTAAAATTAAAGATATTACACAAAACAATGTAAAAAGAAAGAAACTCTTGACCTGTCTTGACCTATTTGCCTGGGGTGGATCATTCCAGGTAGTAAACAAAATTCAAACAAGTGAGGAAATACTATCCAAAGTATAAAGTGGCTATTGAACATCTATCCTGGTTTACCTAGGACTGAAGTTGTTTAGGCCCTGAAAGTTCCAGGTCCTGAATTATCCTCTCCATCTCCAGAAAGCCATCATGTTTTGTCACTCTACCTAGTGGGGAAAGAACTTGATGGTCTTGGAGGAAGGAAGATAAGGAGGCAGCACACCATTTCATTTTCAGCCCTAGCCACACTCAGACCTTAGCACACCTTTTTCATCTCTCAGAGAGCTTGGCCATCCTAATTTAAGCAGGTGGCCAGAGGCAAAGTGATTCAGTAAATCACCAACTCCTAGACCAAGATTCCACTGGACTAAAATTCCACTGGACTAAGATTCCACTGTTCCATGTTGGCAGTTATCAACAGCAGAGCCGCCAATAAGTAGGCAGGGACTACAGATCCTGGGCAGCAGTGATTAGTGGCTACCAGAAAGGGAAGAACAGGGAAGAGGGGTATGCCTGGGCTGAGTCACCACCACTCATGTTAGCCTGCTTGAGCAGTGCTTGTGAGACAGAGTTCCTGAAATACAGAGTTTACCAACCTATGAAATAGGTCACTCACTGCTTCAGAGTAAAGTTCTCAGAAGCAGATCCACATGTATATGGTAACTTGGTATGTAACCAAAGTGGCATTATCGATTAGTGGGAAAATAATGTTGCGACAATTTGTTATCTCCAAAGGTAGGGAGAAACAAAATTTGATCCCTACCTCATATCATATATAAAAATAAATTCCAGGTGGATTAAAATTCTAAATATGAAAAGCAAACTTTTCAAAAAATTTAGAGTTAGAAATGGGAGACTATCTTCATGACATAAAGGTAAAGATGAGCCAATAGACAGAGCACAATAAACCAAAGAACAATGGAAAATGACAAATTTGACAACATTAATCTAAAACTTCTATATAAGTCATCATAACAATCAAACGATAAGATATAGGAAAATAATTATATATATATTATATATATTATATATATAATTATATATAAATATAAATATATATATATATTTCTTGACACATACAAATCAATAACAAAAAAATAGCCCAAATGAAAAATAATTAGACATTAAATAAAAAGACAGTTTCCAGAAGAGGACATCCAAGTAACTAATATAGAAAATATGAACAAATGTACAAGGAAGTTGTATAAATCAGAATAAGCTGGACTTACACTGAAGTAAAAAAAAAAAAAATCCCTAAATTTCAAAGGCTTAACCCAAAAAGTTTCTCATTCATCAAATCAACTTGTAAACCAGCCAACTTTCCAAGGTAGTAGTTTTGTATGAGGTGATGCAGGAATTAAATCAGCTATGATTATTTGACTCCATTATCTCTATAGCCAACCTCCATACCCATACCCATGAACCAAGGTAGGGAAAGGGGCAGGGGGTTAGTGAGTAGAGAGGGAAGAAGGGAAGGGGGGGTAGATAGAATACAGTATTACAGAGAATTTTCTCTGCCTCAACCAGGAGGTAGTGGCCCACATCACTTTTGCTCACAATTTTATTGGCCAGAATTAGTCATACGGCCATAAAAGGGGACTGGAAAGTATAATTTTCTGTTGTTCAGAAGCACCAGAGACAACAAAAGGCAGGGCTGAGGTGTGAAACTGACAATGCAATGATTAATTCATAGTCTAAACATGGAACAGTTGACTCTCCCCAACTTACAATTCCTCACGCACCAGACTTCTAACCCAGACAAGCAAAAGAAAGCTTTTTCACTGGAGAAATTAAATGGTATTCCATGCTTGTATAATTATATCAAAACGGAATCTACTGCCATGTATAACTAAAAAGAACTAATAAAAATTAGTATTAGAAAAAAGGTCTCTGCTTTCTGAGTTTTGATGACCTCTACCAGATCACCCTAAAGTGAAACATATCAGTTGACAAGCTTAACCCACACAAAACATTCCCAAGTGGAGATATATATATGTATACACACATATATATATTTTACTGCATTATTCTTTCATATGCAGACACTCAGGGATCATTAGGTATTTGAGAAAATTTTGCAATAGAGAAGAGCTCAATAATGAACAGGAAAAAAGGCTTCAAGAGTCAGGCATGGTGGCATGTGCCTGTAATACTGGCAGCTCAGGAGGCTGAGGAAGGAGGATTGTAAGTTCAAAGCCAGCCTCAGCAAGCCTCCAAGAGAAACAGCAATAATTCAGGGGGAAAAAAGAGAACTTAAATAGCAATAAAAACAAGAAAATTTTAAATAGTGTCATCAGAGATTCAAAATATTGCCTCCCTAAAATATGGACAAAATGCTATAGAAAAGAACCAATAGAGAACAAAAAAGAGTGTGTAATTGAAAAAGTGATTTCTAAAATAAAATTTTGTGACAAATTTGAGCATCAAGTTGAGGAAATTTCCCAGAAAATAGAAGAGATAATGAAATAGGAAATCTGAGCAAAAATATAAGAGATAGAGATGATCAATTAAAAAATTCAAATCTGATTAGTAGCAGCTTCAGAAAATAGAACAGAAATACAGAGGGGCAAAATTATCAGAATAAACCACACAAGATAATTTTATAAAACTTTATGAATAATAGAATTTCTATATCAAAGGGGCCCCTTCAGCATTCATTGCAATGAATCAACAAGCACAACAACACCCCACAATAAGCCACATTACTGTGAATTCTGAAACACCAAAAATAAAGAGAAGGTGTTAAAGACTTTCAAAAATAACAAATTGGTGAACTCCAAAAATACAAGAATCAGACTGGCATCATATTTTTCACTAGGAACACTGAATGCCCAAGGACAACTGAATCTTTTTCAGTTCTGAATGAAAGAAACATATTGTCAAATGAGAATTCTGCACCTATAAGCCTATCAATCAAATGTGAGAATAAAATCAAAACATTTCAGATTCTTAAAATCACAAATTTTATCTCATATATTATTTCTTAAGAAGTTATTTGAGGATCTATTCCAGACAGAGTAGTAAGCCAAAAAAGACACCGAGATCCAAGAACTAGTGGGTCTTCCTGAAGAGTACAGCAACAGAAGTCATAGGATTAATAACAAGATCATGGCATTTGCAGGGAAATGGATGGCATTAGAGCAGATTATACTAGTGAAGTTAGCCAATCCCTAAAAAACAAATGCCGAATGTCTTCTCTGATATAACGGGGGTGACTCAAAATAGAGTAGGGATGAAGAGCATGAGAAGATTACCACTAAATAGGGAAGAGAGGTGGGAGGGAATGGGAGGGAGAAGGGGAATTGCATGGAAGATGGAAGGAGACCCTCATCGTTATACAAAATACATGTATGATGATGTGAGGGGGAAGACAAAAAAGAGAGAAATGTGTCACAGTAGATTGGGTAGAGAGAGGTGATGGGAGGGGAGGGGAGGGGAGGGGGTATAGGAAGGGCAGCAGAATACAACAGACACTAGTATTGCTTTATGTATAAACGTGGCTATATAACCAATGTGATCCTGCAATCTGTACTCTTGGAAAAATGAGAATTCATACCCCATTTGATTCAAATGTATGATATGTCAAGATCATTGTACTGTCATGAGCAACTAATTAAAAAAAAAGGATTACTACTTTCCATTAGGAATGGAGAGCAATGAGACCAGATTGGAGCAACATGATGGAGGATTCCAGTAGGAAGTTATCCATAGAAAACAACGAAAATAAGGAGATTTCACACCATCCTTTAAAAAATGAAATAACAAAGTGAATAAGACAGATAATGCCTTGGGGTTAAGAAAGAAACCATGGTAGCAAAAATTCAAGTAATACAGAGTCCATGAACCTTCTGGAAAGAACTGCTTAAGGTTGAAATCCATCCAGGCAAGAGACAAGCAAAATAAAAATTTTATAAATAGAGATTCTTTGGTAAAATAAACTGGTGTTCTTGACATTAAATCCATGTAAATACAAAACCAAAACCAAGCAACTATGGAATTTGAGGTTGCAGTAACTACCCACCTAAGGCACTGTGCTCAGTGGAAAAATTATCCTCAGTCTCCCCTGTGGATGTGGCAGGCAATGAATTATAAAAGGCACTTGGAACTACTTGAAGGCTTTTGACCTTCTCCCTCCTCTTCTTTCTTTGTTGCCTAGAATGTAGACATAAGCAGCCATCTTATGACTTTGAAAATGAAAGTCACACACTAAACATGTCAAATCTGGAAACCTCAGGAAGCTGGATCCCGAATGACTTAATGGAGCCCTGACCATGACTGATTGCTACCTCCAGTAGTCCTTTAGGTGAGAGACTAAATCTTTATTTGTTCCAGTCACTATAGTCATGTCTCTACTAACTGGCAGTCAAACCCAATTTCTAAATGACTGCTAGAACATTAAGTAAATGTTATAGACCTTGACAATGTAATAAGTTATTATATAAAACAAAAATATTGGAAGGAAAGAGAAAAATGTGTGATTTCCTCATCTTTCAAAGCAGGGAGCTGATCGATATGATTTAAAATTAGAAAAAAAGGAAGAAACAGAGTAACACTAACCTCTTGGTATTTTTTCCATCAATGTTTTTCCTAAAACTTGGAAGGATTTGTTAAAAACTAATATCCCTTATGGGGAATAATTTTTTCCCAAAACACACAGTTCTTTCCATCTGGCATAATTTAATGTATTCTGTTAAATCCTAGTAAAATAAATTGAGTGATTTTTATTAAAAATATGTATAGTAGGAAAAAAAGTTTTATCAAAAATTGGATTCCTTTGATTTATCACCTATCTATAGGTGTGCAGTAAGAAATTTGGAATGCTGTTAACTCACATGATTGTTATCAGGGTGCTGGGATTTGGTGTGGTTTTAGCTCTCAACTTTTCACTATAAATCACTAGGACTTTTTAAACAAACCTGTACCATTTTTAGAAAAACTATAATTTGAAATGAGGGGATTAGAATCAAAAGTCTCCAAAGATATCAAAGCTCTAAAACTCTATGATTAAATGTTCTATGAAGATAACACAGATCCACAATTCAATGATTAAATGTTCCATGATTTTTTCCAAAGAATATCATCATACTGACTCATTTAGCCTCCTTTAATCACTGATCTTTATCTAGACTCAAGACCTGTTGGAAAATCACTAGATATTCTCAAATAACTAACTTTAGGAAGCAGTGTGTCCTCATGAACTCAAAACATTTTTTAATGCAAATGAAAATTTAAAAAACAAGAAGCATGCTATTTCTTCCAAGAAAAAAAAATGAAAAAACATTAATTTATACACAAAGTAGTTGTAACATTTTCATTATATTTTCATTCCTCTCTTTAAAACAGAGTCCAAATATATTTTCTAGTAGGAGCATCAACTATTCCTTTAATCTCCCAGCTCTTCAATATCTCTAAGTCTTTGCACAAACCCTAATGTTTTCTCCTTCACCTGTATTAGGCTAAATGTCATTTATACTGAAAACTCAGTATCTTCTACCACATCAGGTATATAGATAGCATTTGGAAAATACCTCTGTTATAATGGCTCTCTAGGTCACCATGTGTAACTGTGTATGTTGTACACTACACAAGGGCACCCTGATGAGGGAGCAAGTGAAAGCTAAAATCCAGTCTGAGCTCAGCTGCCAACCCAGGCTATACCTGCCTAGAGGGGATCTCTTTACTAAATTTACACAAAGACACCTTTTAAGTTCATACTGATTCTCATAGTTGTTTGAATTGAAATCAGAGTCTTCTGCTCCTCTGAGACTGTGAACTCGTCAAGGGTAGGGACTGTTCAGTTTTCATCCTTTAGCTCCAGAATTCCTCAATATCTGGCATAGTTTAAGAACTTAATGTTTTGCTTAATGTATGAAGAAATATAAGATATAAACAATTTCCTTACCCTCTTTACATCCCATGCTAAAAAAATATTTTTTAGGCACACTCATCCATTGCTGGTGGGACTGCAAATTGGTGCAGCCAATATGGAAAGCAGTATGGAGATTCCTTGGAAAACTGGGAATGAAACCACCATTTGACCCAGCTATCCCACTCCTCGGTCTATACCCAAAGGACTTAAAAACAGTATACTACAGGGACACAGCCACATCAATGTTTATAGCAGCACAATTCATTAAACTGTGGAACCAACCTAGTTGCCCTTCAATAGATGAATGCATAAAGAAAATGTGGTATATACACACAATGGAATATTACTCAGCATTAAAAGAGAATAAAATCATGGCATTTGCAGGTAAATGGACAGAGTTGGAGAATATCATGCTAAGTGAAGTTGGCCAATCCCCCAAAACCAAAGGCTGAATGTTTTCTCTGATATAAGGAAGCTGACTCATAGTGGGGTTGGGAGGGGGAACATGGGAGGATTAGACAAACTATAGACAGGGCAAAGGGGTGGGAGGGGAAGGGAAGGGGCATGGGAGTAGGAAAGATGGTAGAATGAGATGGACATCATTACCCTAAATTCATGTATGAAGACATGAATGGTATGAATATAATTTGTATACAACCAAAGATATGAAAAACCATGCTCTATATGTGATAATGCATTCTGCTGTCATACATAACAAATTAGATTTAAAAAATAAGAAAACATTTTTTTAAGTTTTACAGGAAAAGGGGAATAAATTAAAAGTTCTATTTAGTGAGCAGCATCTACATGACAGTAACTCCACATATATTATTTTGTGCTTCCAATAACCCTACTCATGTCATATTAGGAGTGATTATCAAAATATTTAATAACCATTAAACATGGGCAACCACCAATCGAAGCACACTGGCCCAGTCAGAATAAAACTCAGCTGTAAATAACTGTTCCACCCATGTGTTAAGTGTCAGTTGCACATTTGCCCTGACTTTATCATCTCCACATTACATATGGGTAAATGAATGCTCACAGAAGTTACATAATGTGCCAAGCTCATATAGCTAGTTAAGTGGAGAGGCTTGGACTAGACCCCAGATGAATCTGGTTGCCAAAAGCTAAACTCTTCCCACCATACCATGATGCCTCTACCTTGTCTCTAAATCCTGGGAGGTATGGAAACTCAGCATTAATTTCTTGACATCTAGTACAATATCTATTCACTGGACTATTTTACCTCCCCAAATAGGAATAATCAGAGTTTACAGCTATAAGTTATAAACTAAAAGTAATGGTCCTCAATCCACAAGTCACACACAAGTAGTCATGTTGCCTTATAGTCACACTTCGTATTTTAATAAATCTGAGTGGTACATTTTTATTATTTTATACATTGAAAGGGTTAACAACAGGAGACAATATTTGAATAATGCTCCTGCCTCCCTCCACATTCCCTAAAACCTGTCTTCTTTAAATCTAGCTACATAATGCAATTCCTTTCAGCAAATACACTTCAACTGTTGAAGAATATACCGAATGTAATTTTGTTCTTTGAAAGTCCAGGGCAATAATTTGCATCTGTACATTTTTCTATTGGTTGATGAAATCTATCTTGTTTCAAGACATCATATGTTCTATGAATCATCATATGCTCATTTAGGGACCCTGATTTACTCAATGCTTGGATCAGCCACTGCATAGGATTATGGTTAGATGCTATACATCATGCCAAATTCCTAATAGGAATGAAAACATTCAACAATGTTTGGTTTGCTTTGAGGTTGTTTTATATTATAGCCCTGTAGGGGATTCTAATAAATTTGTTTCTACTATGAAATAAAGTTGTTTTCTATAAAGCAAAGGAGATTTTTTTCTTTAGGTCAGTTTTACTGGAACATAGTACTAACCTACAGGCAATGTAATCATTCTGATTTGTGACCAAAATTTATTTTCATGGCAAAAGATAGTGAACCTAAAGAAAGATTATCACTTTGAAAATGCTTTTGTAAAGACACAAATTCTTGGTATTTTACAGAAATAAAGTTTGACTGCTTAAAAATGCAGAAATTATAAAAAGACATGTTGAAATTGTTTTAGAAAAAAATCAACCAAACTAAGAAACACATTATTTACAACCACACTGATGCAAGTACACATAGAACATATTGAACATGTGCCTTTTTTAAGCTTTGGATCCTCTTTCCATCCAAATCATGGGAGTGACTTTCAAAATATTTAACAATCAGTATGGCACAGACATCAGTGAATCATAATAGAGGCTAACTTTAGGCCTGGAGCAGAAGCCTTTAGTTGCAGTATTCAGAAGATCTAAGGAGTCCTGGAATGAATCAGGTTAGTTGGGGTGAGGGGAGGTGGTCAAGGGGCACAGAGAAATTGCTATTTACTAATAACTAAGTATTTAGTATTTAAATAACCAGTCCAACTCATTAATTACCAATACATATTAACAAACTTAATATTATATTAAATATTACTAGTAGTATTAAAAATAACCAATATGGTGGGTTATGTCTGAAAAAGCAAACCTGCCATTCAATCAATACACAGTACTCAAAACGTTCATCACCATCTACCAGATTCCAGGCTTTCTGTCCCACTACTCTACTCCTAGCCTTTACTGCCTAGGCAGTCATGTTATATATCATATTAGTCTGCCCTTCAACTGGCCATAGCCAACAGAACTTAAGATGGACTCACAACCCAAAGGCTAAAAATTCATAGGCTAGCTACCAACCCTTATTACAAAAAGATAACCTGGCCAGCTAATCAGATCGCCAGTCTTGGGAATTTGGGTTAGAAAACATGAAGAGACTGATGCCAAGTGGCAGTTAGTCCTTTTAGAATGGGAGAAGTGTTGAAAAAGGTATCACTATATACAAAGAGCATGAGAGAAGCTGGTGCTAGACACAAGTGGAGCAGCTAATTACAGAAAAGAATGTGGACATCACAATCAGCACATAAGGGAGGATGGCAATCCAAGTGCCAGGAGGGACAGAACACAGGAAGACTTCTGTTTGGGGCTTATGAATTGAGGGGTTCCCAGGAACACAACTGGCAGATAATCTAGAAAAATTTTCTTGGTTTGAAACTACCAACAATACAAAACCTCACTTCTGCCTGACCACATAAGATCCAATTCAAGCTGGCACCCTAGAACAGCAGTTTTCAAAGTGTGATTCCTGGACCAGCAGCATCAAGAGCACCTGGATACTGGTTTGAAATGTAAATTCCTACTGAATCAGAAATTCTGGGGGTGGAGTTCAGCAGCTGTGCTTTAACAAGCCTTCCAGGTGAAATCAAAGTTCAAGTTTAAGAACCAACCTTGTATTTGGTTTCTCCCAGAGAGCCAGCATTACCTGGAAGCAGACTGCTGCTGCCCTCGAAGCATCTCAGGGGCAATCCTCTCAGAAGCAGATTCTCTAGTTGCTCTGAAGTGCTGACAAAGGAATTCATTTCTCTGCAATATATTTATGCCTACTGATTTGCAGATAATTCATCATCCCCAACCAGCGGCAGGATGCAATGTATACTCTGACCAACAACCACAGGCAGGCCCAGGGATTGAAGATTTTAGGATTTCTCCTAAAGGTTATAGATACTGAATCTGGCAGGCAGTTTTTAATGTGTTCCTTTCACATTGGCTCTAGACGAAAATGGGTTGTCTCTCTCCCGGAAGTGGAGAGAGTATGTATTTGTGGTTAACATACAATAGGTAGACTGTTTTAGGCAGAGGCAGGCATTATATATGGGAGAAAGGTTATTGTACTAATGGGCAAGAAACAGACTATAAAGTGATACTGGTCATAGCTAGTTAATCCACTGCCTGACTGCAACCTGCTCCTCATGCTGCTAAGTTTTATACATGACTTCACCCTCTAGCTATAGGGTGTGCCCATGATCCAGGAGTAGCTTAATCAGTAGAGCCACTTACCTACAATGTGACCTTTTGTGGAAGATGATCTGTACCTGTATGATTCTCATGCTCAAAATTTGAAGACTGCAGGAGTTACAAATGAAAATGCTTACCAAAAAAGTATGGCCTAATCTACAAAGGATGACAATAAAAATAGAATGCATTTCACAACATGAAGTTCAAGAAATAACATCGGCAGGACATCATTAAGGCAAAAGACCCATCTAGACAGAAACCAAGGTACTGAGAGAATGATAATGACAGAAACATTGAGAGAGACATCATGTAGCCTGGAAAGAAATGAAAAGCAACTGCCTACATTACTGTTGTCTGGTGCCCTTCTGATACTCACCTCTTCTTATCTGAGTAGTCAGATTAAGTCTACTAGAATGTCTGCAGAGGGGCCTTTTTAGTTTAAGAGCAAGTGAGGATGAGTGTCAAGGTGACAGCATAAAGAGAGACAAAAACAAACAAACAAACAAACAAAGAAAGAAACAGACAGTCCCTGTGGCTACAAAGCTTGAAGAGTATTCTATCAGAGAAGGGATCATGACCACAGCTCCTTTTTCCAGGAGTTTAGCCTGAGGTCCAACTGAAAATGATGAACAAATGAATGAATTAATGAGTGCACAAATTAATAAATAATAAATACACTTAAATTAATACATAAAATTAACAACATTCATCAGGATGGACAGAGGTGACTCTGACCAAGGCCCAGTGGCAGAAAGTGCAATAAAGCTTCTTGAGATGAAATCACTCAGAAGAGAAGGCACCAGGAGGCCAGCCCTTGTGTGGAGCCATAGAGTCAAACAGGAACTGAAGGACTAGATCTATATAATGGCAAATCCAGAAAACCAGGTTTTCATGGTTTTTCTGAAACACTCAAGTGCTTGAATTTCAGATGTGTTTTTGCTGCAGCACATTTGTCTAATGGTGGTCTAAGTGATGATCTCACTTAGGGGTCAGTGAGGTGGGAATTAGAGGCATTTTGCCCCAGACACATTTAGTCATATCAGATGACACTGAACAGTCCAGCACCAACAATGGCAACAGTGGTAACTAAGGGATCACAAACTTTAAAAACTCTGATGGCAGCAAAAGTAGTAAAAAATGTTTTTTTTTTTCCTAAAGCAAACTACTTAAGCAGCAAAGAAGAGATTCTCCTGCCTCGAGAGGGCTTGTCTGAGTTCTGGACCTGGACCTCAGTAAATGTTGGACCTCAGGGCATTTCCAGACAACATACATAATGTTTTGATCTTATTGCCTATTTCTGACCCTGCCCCTTTGACCTCAAGCACATTTCTGTTCTGCATTTTGCTCTTTCCTCCACTCAAGACTACAGACTATTTGGGTAATAATAATTCAAATTTACTAGGAATTTAATTAAATAGCCCTATTTTAACTTACAAGGATGTCTTTGAATGCACAAGTAGGGATTTGACACCTTGAAAGCAGCTGAACCCATGAGATACTGAGTCCAACCAAACTTGCCAACCCACAGAATCACAAGTTAAATGGCTGTTTTAAGTTTGAGGGTAGTTTGTTATGCAGCAAATGCTGATACAAATCATAACTAAATAAAGCCAAACAAATACAGTTTTTTTTTCAATGACCAAAGCTAACAATTCTCAATACAACTCTGAAAGTATTCCTTTAGCATAGTAATATCTACATTCCTGCATCCTGAGATATAATCATAGTTCCAGTTCCACAAGGTTTAGGCAGTGCGGCAAGCCACAGCACAGGCCTAGCATTGTGGAAGATCTCCACACAAGGAGAATTATAGCATGCAAATTATTCACAGTTTATATTGCTTAAAAAACTACATAATAATACAGGTGTGGTGGCACATGCCAGTAATTCCAGTGACTTGGGAAGCTGAGGTGGGAGGATCACAGGTCAAGGTCAGCCTCAAAAACTTAGTGAGACCCTGCTTCAAAATAAAAAATAAAATAAAATAAAAAATAAAAGGGCTGAAGATGTAACTCAGTGGTAGAACACCCCTAGGTTCACTCCCCAGTACCAAAAAAAAAAAAAAAAAACTACAAAATAAATCTTAAAACAGTCCTTCCAAACTCAAATTTAAGCAGATGTATATTTTATAATAGCTTATAAAACTATCTTTTTTTATTCATGGTATCATGACCACAAGTTTCCATTTCTCAGAAAAGACTCAAAATACTTTGACACTGCTCTATAATAAACCACTGTTCTCAAGGACTCAAATTTACTGATAATGTCTCACCAATAATCACAAAAAAATGGATATAGAAACTGGCCAGGCTACATCATCTGAGCTGTCTAAGCTGCCCATATTGACTTCCAAAGAAAGGGAATCAAAGCTCCTCTCTGGTCTGTTCCCCAGCCTCCTACCCAAGCAGTGCAGGAGTGATAAATTGATGGGTCAGATTCCTAGGCACCACTGAACAACAAAAATGTAATGGGTGGGGCCTTGAGAATATGAACAATCCCATATAGGCAGAAAGCCTCATTTTGGAGCTGGTATTATGACCTTTTTTTCTCACTGAAATGGCAAATTCTGAAATTTGATTTTGGCCTAAAAGAAATGCTAAGCCATTCATCCTGTTTAGTTGTCAATTCCAGGCTATTTCTACCCTGGGTCTCTTGTGGTTGAGCTCAGCTCAGTGGAGTGCTAAACCCAGATTGGGGGCCATTGTCCCAGTTAATAAAATGTTCCTTTGCCACTCTTTAGGCATATCCATCCCTTGTGGAATACATAAGGGTTGTAGAGTTAAAGCAAGATTTAAATATCCCTGAGTCCCCTGACTGAATACCACTGATTCAGCCCTTAACAGCAATTGGATCTCAAAACTATCCCTAACACTGACATGGTCTCATAAGGTAAGAGCATCCATATGCCTCTGGAACTAACATTTGGCAAATAAAGTTCCACATAAGAGATGGAGGCTCAGTCCTCAAACTTAAAGCAGTTGTACTACAGGTCTGGGATAAAAATCACCCATGTGTAACTCGTAGATGTGGTTTTAGTGGAAATATTCATTTTAGGAGCTAAGATAGCCTTGTCTGTGACTTCAATCAGCAGAAGCACCAAGGTTCCAATGAGCTAGGTCTCTCTAGAATAAGCAGAATTCTAGTGTGTGACATTTTTGGTCTATTGGATCATTTAATCTAAATACCCATACAGCCAACTAGACAGTAGGCCCAGAATTTGTTCCTCTTAGTGTTGTTTTAACCTACATCCAGAAATAAGGAGAAAATGATAGTGATATAAAGGTCTGGGTTGATATGGACCTACTCAAGTTTTCTAAATCCATTCCCTAACACATATCCTCAAGTTGATGTTGATTTGGATACTGCATAAACCCTAATCTACAAATTTGTGGACAGAAGCAAAACAAAAAAAAATAACCTTTAGTGATTTGTAATTCCCAATCAGGAGATAACACTCTGATTGCTTTCCCAACAAGAATCTTGAGTAAGTGTATAATTGTGTTTGTGAGTTTCAAAGACCTCAGAGTGTGGGTGCAATTATTGAAGGGAGGTAGGTTTCACTAATAAAAATAGATTAAGTTCTTTACTTCATGGAGAGGGTGGCTTACTCTTGGACTGA